>NC_090761.1:45312124-45314624 GCF_036898095.1 Palaemon carinicauda
TAATTATTTATTTATGCCGTCTTCTTCAAAATCTGGCCAGTTACTTTATTTCTGGCGAGAGGTTACCCAAATCAACCCCTACCTTCCCTTTTGTGGATAGTAAAGTAAGTAAGTATACACCAAGCTTTGCATTTGGGGCATTACTTAAAGGTCTTTGCAGTGTCCTCCGAGCTTCAGCTGGAATCACTTTTTAGCTTTATACTATACCTCCCAATCCTGCTTATTTTTTTTCTATCTTGCTGTCCAACTTCTTGACTTTTATTTCATACTACAACTGCGGGGGCTTCCCCCCTGGTGCACATGGTCGGTGAAGGGCCCTCCTGACCCAGATTTGTAAATCTAATCCAGTTAAACCCTTGTCTCATGGGATGCATTGTAGGTATTACTAACTTCACACACTTTTAGTCTACTGTTTTACCTTCATTCCTGCCTCTTTTCTTTCATCTTGTCAATCGTCTTTGAACTTTAGTTTAAAAGTGCCTAAACAGTGTGTCATATAGCCAATTTCATAAATCCAAATCCAATTTGATCAGCTTGCGTAATACTTTTCCTCTGGCTCTCCTTCCCTCCTTAAATAGAAATTATGAACATTGTTAATGTTACCTAAGAAAATTAATGAACAGTGTTATGGCAATACCAATTCTGACCTTAGAATAATCTTTTGACCGTCCAAAGCTCATTGCTGAGCCATGAGGTGTTTTCTCGCTTTTTATAGCACTAAAATCATAAGTTACGTGGAGTTTGATGCTATGTGAAGAGGAATGTATTTTAGATATAAGAGAGTTGACTTTAAAAAAGTTCGGAAAACTCGGCTAACTTGAAAATTAATTTACCTTTATTGTTAAATTTTTACCTTAAAATGCTCACAGAACATTTTAGCCATTTTTCATATTAATGCACCTTTGCTGTGCTGCAAATTGATTATAATTTTTAAAATAAAGATGTTATTATTATTATTATTATTATTATTATTATTATTATTATTAGTAGTAGTAGTAGTAGTAGTAGTAGTAGTAGTAGTAGTAGTAGTAGTAGTAGTAGTATTAGTAGGAGGAGAAGGTTATGCAATATGTTGTGGTAATAAACCCAGGTTTTTTTTTTTACACTTAATCTATTATCTTGACATATGACAACTGTATAATTTGTGTCTTACATTTTTAATTCCTGTTCATATAAAATTCTTGTTTGAGAAGATGTAACATATAGGACCATACATTTTTTTTTTTTTTTACGTAGGTTTTTAAGTAGGTCGGTGTTTATCAAATTTAACTAATACAATGCAGCTTTTATGAAGTGCAATGTGTAAGTTTAAAGAATTATTTTTTATTCGTGTGTATCATAATCAAAATCCTAACTTTCAATCTGAAATTGCAAGATTAATACTGTTTATAAATTGTTAAATGTTATATATTGTTTGTGATTTAATACTGGCAATTGTTATAATAATAATCATTAAATTGTTTGATGTCTTCTTGCTTCATTGAATTCTCTATTAAACATAAAAATAAAAATAAGTTAACAGTTATGAGTTATATGACGTAAATTATTTTCATACAACATTGAATTAGATAGTATAGGACCATGAAATCGTTCTGAAGACTGGGTACAGGTGTGTGGCTTGCACGTAGCGCACGCCTATGTGCGTTTGTCTCTCTCTGTCTTCCTGAGGCAGGTAAGACGCGAGGGGTCGTTGAAAGGTCACCAACAGCAGCTAACGGCGTCAGGTATATATGTCGGTTGCCCCCAAAGGGTTCGTTTCTCCGTGCGGCTTCTTCACATGCAAAATGGAGTGCTGTTATTTGTGGTAATTGTGTTTGATCGCTGCAGAGGGAACACTACGACTCCTTGAACGCGGGGTTACCGCCCCCTTTATTGGCAGAGAGGGGGCTCACGGCGTCACTGGCTACCAGAGCGGAGTTTCTAGTGCTGATTGGTGGTTGGTGACTAGTGGGAGGGGATTCCATTCTAAAGTCAATGAAGCTAGTCTCGACGGGGCGGGGCTGTCTTTGGCACCGCCCCTCTCCATGGCTGTGGAAGCCCCAGGCCCGCGCGCTCCCCCAGTGCACACACCAACCCCGGTGCAAACGTTATGTGAGACACAGGTAGTCGGCGTTCCCCAGCGGTGTCCACGTGTTTAGTTGTGTGATTTAACCCTGAGGATACCCGCTGCCCTTTCCGTTAGTCGCCAGCTGCTACCCAGTGTTCTCAGTGGTTTTGATAGATTGTCATTTGTGTATTACAAGTGCACGGCTTTACCGTGGTTTAGACGCGGTTAAAGTGTTTTGTGGTAGCGGTGGTGGTGTTGTGACGGCGGCAGTGTGAGAGGGAGAGGCGCTGATCTTGCTCCTTTTTAGAAGGAGCTGTCTATCACACCGCCAGATTGGCGGCCAACCCACGAGGCGCCCCAGCTTGTGGGGTACAAGGGTGGGGACCCATGGATCACTTCTGGTCACTAAGCATGATGCAAGGGGGGGAAGCCGCCCCAGGGTATGGCTCTCAC
>NC_090761.1:45327124-45344624 GCF_036898095.1 Palaemon carinicauda
ATGTGCTGGTCTGTTGCTGTGAAGAATCATATGTTTAATGGCAGGTATGTTTAGAAGTGGGAAACGAATGTGTTGGCCAGATTGAAATTGGGAGGAAGAAAGTACATTTTTTGTTGGTCACTGGAGATTAAGAAATATGAGATTACACAATAATTCATAAGTATTATTGTAGTTGGGGTTTTGTTGTCGAGAGTTTATGTGTAGTTTTGAAGTGGGTATGTAGGTATGTAAGGTTTTGAACAAGAATGTAATTTTCATGCTGACATAGGGGATTAGGGGAGTATTAACTCTCTCTCTCTCTCTCTCTCTCTCTCTCTCTCCTCTCTCTCTCTCTCTCTCTCTCTCTCTCTCTCTCTCTCTCAAGTTACTGTGCTACAGGTGGGACGAGTTTAAAAAGGTTTGTAACTAATTTTTATGAGCATTACAAATGCTGTCTCATGTCTTACAGGTAATCAAAGCTTGACGAATAACGAAACTACTATATGTTTACTATTACAACAACTAACCCTTATTAAGGTCTGATAATAACAGTAATAATAGTAATGAGTCAAAATAAAAATTTCATCCGGCCATTGGTGTATGTAGAGTTGACTTCGTGAATACTCTTGAAAGATAATCACTTCTTCATTTTCTGCTTCATTTTAAGCAGTTTTAAAGCTAAATTTTGTCGTGTATCTTTTTCTTAACAGGAAGATAAGATTGTTATAATGCTAATAACATGGCTGATGTGAAGTCATGCATGAGGTCTCATCTTGGCCTGAAACAGAGTTTATCACCAATTATCTGTTCTTCGTGAGCGCGTTTGTGTACGCGTGCATGCGTCTTTATGAACATCGGATTAATTATAATTTCTCCAAGTGTGTTGTTTTCTCTAAATTTTCCTGGGTAGTTGTATAATTATTTGCAATATAGCCTATACATGAAGGTTTCCCTCAAATTTCCGGGTTTTTTTCAAATCTCATTTTAATTTTTTTTTTCTTCAGAAAATTTTATATAGTTAAACGATCCACCAAGATAGTTTATTACGAAACTATAATAAAAAGGTGCCTTACATGCAAGTGACGCTGCAGTTAAAATAGCTGAACTTATCACTCAAGTAGTTTCGGGGAATAGACGAACCCGTTGTAGTTATTATATTTGTTTTTTGTTGTTATTGTTTACACGTGCATACACACATATTTATTAGACTTCATATAACTGAATGAACTGTCTACATGTATACTACATGATGTCATTCACCTATTCATAAACACTTGAGAAGGACCATTCTTACTCTCAGTCTATGAGTTGGAGTTCGATCCCCTCACTGTCTTTGCAAGCTAGGAATGGTGTTTGGGGCGGGGTAGCCTATAGGTTTACCTGCAGGCCTATCCTGCCAATGTCTGGTCCGAGGTAGTTTGGATGGAAGGGGGGTTGAGCCCGTGATCATATGTATCTGCTATATGCTCATTTTTTAGAACTTTGTCTCCTTAGCTTGCCTCTGCTGCTCAAGGGTGACGTTTAAACCTTTAAAAAATGGTTCCTAAGATTATATGCCCTCTGAGTAGTAACCATTCCAAGGTTTGGATAAAAAAATTGCAGCATCCTTGTTATCCTTAATATAAGGAAACGTTTATGATATAGCTATAGACAAGGTCTAAAATTGTATTTTTTTCTAGAATAGCTTTCTTTTCACCTTTGAATTGTTGGCCAGCTTTCGTCTATCAGTTATGTCAAGTACATGTGTCTGTGTGAGGAGTCACCAAAAATAATAGCGGCCACCAACACTAAGTGCCCCGAAGCAACAAACAGACCGCTAATTTCTCAGGCAGCAGCAGGGAAATATACAGTATTTTCGAAGCAAAACGTAATGATGTGGAAGACCTGATGGTCATGGCTAATCAGTCAATAGTTTTTTTTTGTGTATTTTTTGGTTCGAGAGTAAAATCTCGTGAAATATAAAACTTATGGGTTTTTCTTGTTGCGGTAGAATAAGAAAAGATTGTACCTATAAAGGTGTGTATCCATAATATACTGATGATGGCCACAACTTAGAAGACTTGTGCTCATATAATATCATTGTGCATCCTAGCCTGTATACTGTGCAATAAGGAGTCTGACGATACCTGTGAGATGAAACCTCTACTACACCATGTATTGAAAGTGTGATACAGAAAAATAGTGAAAAGTTATGTATTCGATGAATTGAACAAAATGACAAGTATATTGTATAAGCATATGAGTGTGAAATTTGCATTTTTGTGCTAAATCATAATTATGAGCTTTAGATAGACAATTTGGATTATGGTTATAATGCATGTACATCACAGTATAGAAATTCAACCTTGGGCTATTAATTGGATGTCAAAAGTATTCTCTAACAGTGTTTTGAATAGTAGTTCATATTTTAAATTTACATCAATTGCATGACCAATATTAGTGATAAATACCCCATCTTTAAAATATTCAAGTAGATGAACTGAATATTATCTTCTTCATTACATCGTACATCTATTCCACTGTCTTTTCATGCTGATTGTCTGCCGTTAAATAGAAAGAAAGCAAAGCTGGTAGTCTGTTGAGATAATGCCTTACGGAAAATCTTAATAATTGGCATTAGGTAAATTCATATCTTTAATTATATGAATTTTTTCTGAACTAAGGTACATTGTTTAAACTGTTATTATGAACGTTTTTATTTACCCAGAATGTCTAACTCCGAAGATTTAAACACTTCTGAGCGTTTTTCTTACTAGTAAGAGATAGAAAATAAAATCAGACACATTTTCCGTATTTTTATGTAGAAATTAAGGTGGAAAATGGTGGTAGTCCTACTGTTTTAAATACGCGTGGTTTCTTTTTACCCAATTATATTTCCTAGGATTTTTATTGTGCTTTACCCATTTACGATTTTTAGTAATATTATTAGTTTTAAGTTTATTTTTGTACAATTTAAAGTTACTTTATATCTCTATACCGTTATCCGTGTTTCAGGCTCAAAAATTAATAACAGTATGGCTCCATTGTAGTCTTTTACGATATTCGGCTGATTTTAGCATTTCAGTTTATGGTTTGGTGAGTGATATACTGTATGGATTTTCCTACTGATTATCTACGGCTCTTGTCTGAAAATGGGATTTGCAGTAACTAAGTAAAGAGTACTTAATTTCAAATATACGAGTGGTTTGGAAATTGTTACATACAATAGGTACATTATATATATATATATATATATATATATATATAGGGAATAAAGTTGAGAGTAAGTATGAGCAAGACTTAAGGTTATAAATGAAAATGTCAATTAAGAAAATTAAGCAATGAACATTTATATTGATGGTGAATAAATGGAAGCGGTGAAAACCCATTTGTATTTAGTAGAGCATATTTCGAATGTTTGTATGTTGAGGGAAGAGTTAAGTCGCTGAATAAGTGATGCGAGGAAGGTAGCATGATGTGTCCAAAAGATAAGGGGGAAACGTAGCGGCTTAGTGGTATCGTTGGCTTCGCGAAATTTCAGGTACGAGAATTCAACCCATGCCCACAGCACAATACCTGTAGATATCACTAGTACGCATGCATTTGTTATCCTGCTGAACTAGGGAAGGGGGTTTAGGGGTACCCTTAGGTCTACCTGCTGAGTCTTAAGTAGTCTTAGTTTGGGTGGACAGGCCACTTAGGCGCTGATCATAAGTATACTGTGTTTACTCGGTCTTTACCTCTGAGCCTCATAAGGGACCTTGAAGCCCCTTGAGAGGTATTTGAGGTAAATCTTCGTTATGATAGTGAAGTGCTAAAGAAAGGCGTAGAGGGGAAACCTTTTTCTCTATAAGGAAGGCCAAGTAAGAATTGACCGTGATGGTCCAGTCATAGGGCAAGAATGTAAGTTTGGTGTTGTTGTAATAGTGGTTTTTTTTTTTTTTTTTTTTTTTTTTCTTTTTTTTTTTTTTTTTTTTTTTTTTTTTTTTTAAGATCGTATAATTCGGAAGTGTTAGACAAATGCAAATGTGAAGACCGCATGAGATATTGCGGAGGGGGGGTGGGGACCTCAGTAACCAGGAAGCAAGAAAGTGCCTGCAAGATGTAGGAGAAAGGTACAATATGTGTTCGGAGTTGTTACGATGCCAATGGATATATTAAGTAGCAGGTGTGGAAGTTTTTCTACAAGAAGGTTTAGCAATGTTTCATCAGTTCAAGTACGAAAGTTGCAGTTTCCATTACAATATATCTTCCTAAGAGTTGCTCCTTTATTAGTGGGAAGCCGCTTAGGGTTATCTCCGTATTTAGCTGTCAAATTTGACGGGTGGCGTACACTAATATAATAATAAATAGTAATTGTCTGACTATATATATATATATATATATATATATATATATATATATATATATATATATATATATATATATATATATATATATATATATATATATATTCTTGTCAGACTGAACGGCAACCACTCGGAAAACGACAGTTTACCAAAAAATGCCCAAATTAGCTCATAGTTAGGAAAGGGGGAGCGGCGGGAGGTGTTTAATCTGTGCATGTGCGTATGTCTCTAAATATTGTGACGTACCTTTTGACGGGTCACTTACACGTTTATATATATATATATATATATATATATATATATATATATATATATATATATATATATATATATATATATATATATATGTGTGTGTGTGTGTGTGTTTGTGTGTATATACACTATATATCGCCATATATATATATATATATATATATATATATATATATATATATATATATATATGTATATATATTCATATATGATATATGTATGCATGCTTGTGTGTGTTTGTGTGTATATAGGCTACTATATATCGCTAGATGGAAGTTATTTAAAAGGCAAAAGGAAATATATAACCAAACATTTTCAAGTCTTGTGATGAAAAATATAGTACCCAGACCAACCAACCTAAGCTGGAGAGGCCAATTCACGTATAGGTGTGTGTTTACCCCTGAGCAAGTCCATTTGTCCGTGGGAGGTTGATCACGTACAGGACGAACTCAGCAGGACCATTAGTACGCTAAGTGACGACACAATCCCTTTCAACTCTCCTGTCTTCATTCATATCCTGTTAGGGTCGTCTGTAGAGGTTTTTGGGGAACGGCCTCAAATTGGCTTACGCTGTTGTGTGGATGTAGATAGCCCTTTGAACGCACATGCAGGATGTTGCTGTAAATCTTTTATATGTTTATTATTTCATTTATGCGTTTCTAAAGCCTTCTTTATTTCTTTGTACTAAGTTTATTATTTCCTTAGTAATTTTTCGGAGTGACGGAATGTACATTTTTCGGTCGTCGACTATTTTGTTAATTCTTCCGAGCACCGTTTTAATTTTAATGTTTCTTCATGTTTCTTGTATCTGTGCGATGGTCTCCCATTATTTATAATGTCTCTCCATTTTTACAATACGTTTTCATTCTTTTGCTTTATGTTCCCCTTGACGTTATATTTTTCCTATATTTTTTAATAATTTTCCGCGTCTCGCAGTTTCTTACAATTTACCTATGGATCTTCTGTATTTAATGAGTTTTCTTTTTTGTAATGTTTCCTTTGTAATGCATCTCGCTATGCTACCTTGAGTATTTACAGTAATTCTTCTTATTTTGCAATGTTTATCGGTTCCTCCTTTGTAAAGCGACTCACAGTTATGTAATTAGTTTTACTCGAGTATTCGTTGTTCGGCCTTTTATGCGTTTGTATGCTCCTCTCCACGTTGTCGTGTATTTTTAATTGTTTATACAGTGCTTCTTATTTCGCAATGTTTTTCAGAGCATTTCTCATTGTTGCTTGATTTTTAATTGTTTTGTTATTTTGCATATCTGCAAAGAATCGTTAATCTTTTGATAATGTTTCCTATACTGTTTTATTTTTTTTTTTTAATGCACACCCCTCTCTTGCAATGATTCTACCACCCATTTCTCTACATGATTTTTTTCAATAAGTTTCATTATTGAAAGTTTTTCTCATTTATGGATGCTTCTCACTCGATTGCAGTTTTCTACTTATATTTTTATGGTAACGTTTGCGTTATTTCTACCTCTATAATACAATGATCCTCACTTTAGTGTTTTCTATTATAATGTTCATTCTTATAGCATGGATTCTTACAACAAACACATGCAAAAATGCTGCTGTAGATTAGCCACATTTGAGTCGTGCAAATTATGCTTTTCCTTTTTTTGAAAGTTCTATTCTTCAAAATGTTCTGCTACCCATTAACATTAAACGTAATCTATTAAGAATTCTTAGTAGTAAAATTATGATTAAATCTACCTCTTAACTATGAAGACCTTTTTGTATTGATTGGTATCGTTTAAGTTCTGCTTTGTAATATAACCATGTATGACCAATACGTTACTGAATTACCTAACCTATGACGAAATGTATATGATTTTAAAGATTATCTTGAACTTGATCGTAAAGATGTTGGTCTTTTGGGTTTAAAGAGAGTCATACACAAACATACAGTACCAGACTACGGTCCACCCCAAAGCCAAAGCAAAGTCCTTGAAAAGAAGGCAACCGTTTTACCTCATACGAATAGGAAAAAAACACGCTAATAGACGAAAAAGATCGGCTTAACTGTTGCCGTCTGTTCATGACATAGCACCTTTTATTAACCGTGTTTTAACGCTCTCGGCGATTTGTAAAGTTCTTTCATGAAGATAAGGTGGCGGACCAGCGACGATCTTAAAGGGTCTTTGATGTAACTGATATTTCTTGATGTTGATATTGATCGGGTTTCGTATACCGAAAGCTGCTTATTTGTTTATTGCTCAGTGTAGATAATTGCATCCCTCTATCACACACACACACACACACACACACACACACACACACACACACACACACACACACACACATATATATATATATATATATATATATATATATATATATATATATATTATATGTTATATATGTCAACATGTATTTTACAACAAAATCATATTATTCTCAACAACCTTATTCGAAGGATTTTCCTCATGCCTTTCTGCACTTTAGCTGGGGTTCACCACAGTCGACTGATCACTAGGTGCCTAATTCAATGCTTTCATCAACAGAGCCACTATGGGATTTTAAGGAAACAGCCACCAGAGGCTTTCCCCTTCCATGGAGCAAACTCTCATGCCACAGTTTAGGGCAGATCTTTAGCTACTGAGCTACGGAGACGTTTTTCCTTATTTTCTGCGTGTATTCTTTAACTTCCGGGCAATGAGGAATAAGAGGAAATTTTTCCCTCATGCATCTGTCAATGTTACTATTTTGGTGTAGTAGCCAATTTATCAAAAGATACATTATTTCTCTCTTCTTGGTTATGCCCTACTCCTCTCTTAACCTTAATTTATATTACGTGAAGGTGCGTATCATATGTTCAAATTAGGTCTATCTCGGCCATTTGAATTGTGTATATATAGCTTCTAAGCAACTTATTCAATTATGTTGGGTTTCTTACCAGTATATTTTGTTTCTGATGTTGTTCTTGCACCAGGGAAACGTTAATTTCATTGGTGACCCAAAACTAAGAGTCCATTGTGAACTACATTTTTATCTTGAATTTATAAAATCGGTGTCTATTTGTGCTATAACTATAATGGTATGTACTAAAATCTTACAGAATTATGTACACTATACAGAAGAAGTAAGCAAACAGACGAATTACAATTATGAAGCGAGATTACAATATTCCTTTAGTTAGAATATGCCGAATAGGTGCGAGTGCAGAAATTAAACAACTAGAGAATGAGTTTTCAAGTATTAAACAGGATGAGTTTTATTCTGAGAGTTGAATTTCTTATTTAATATGACTATACATATCATATGTGTGTATATATATATATATATATATATATATATATATATATATATATATATATATATATATATATATATATATATGTATATATATATATATATATATAGATAGATAGATAGAGAGATAGATATGGTCATATTAAATATTATAATTTACTAATCTTTTTTTGTGTTATAAGGATAATCATTGGTGAAAAGAATTTTTTTTATGAGATATTAGTTTCAAGACACATTACGTCTTAAGTAGATTACCTATAAAATATTATCATGTCATTAATGTCATGTTAATGATTACTTTTTGTAGTAACTTCCAAGTTTTTAAAGATTTAGTGATAGTAGAGTGTAAAACCTTAAATTTTTAGAGATACTGATTCAAGATTTTAGAAATATGATACTCGTGCAGAAGTCCAAGTCACATATAGGCTGTTCAAGTTGGAGTTCATTATTATAGTACGCTATTTAAATGTTTATTTTTTATTTAATAAATACTTGGATTTTCCACTAATTATATTCAGCAGCATATTAACTAAAGGGACTTTCGTAAACAATGCAAAATGTACTGCAAGAAACAAATGAGATGGGTGTCAAGCATCAAGAAAAAAATTAATATAAGCCATTCGATTGACGTTTAATATGCTTAAAAAAAGCATGAGGATGAAAACTTTTGTTTCTCACAGTCTTGTTACAATTGATAATTGAAGCTAGAAATTATTTATTTTTGAAAACGACCATGAAATGTTACAATGAAATAATGAATAATGGGTGACTGGGTAATCTGTTTTGAAAGTAGCATATACAAGGTTAAGGAGTTACGGAGAAAAAGTTTTCTGAAAGGAGTTATGATGTCAGGAAAATTAGTAACAAATTTGTAACTTGGTAGAAATTGAGGATTTCGGTTTAACATGAAGTTTCATTCCAAATAGAATGCAGTTAGTAGGAATGTTAGAAGACTTGACCTTATATTTTTCTTTGCATAGTTGCGAAATTTGCATTCGTTTCGTTTTTGGGAAATGGGATACAATCAATCAAAAAGAAGGTGGCGCGTGTATTTTACTTATGTAACATTCCGGTGAAAATATAAGCTGATTCATGAGTATTATTTTCACAGTGTATTTAATTTACAATTTATGTTACATTTACCCCGTAATTGATTTAATTGGGTTTTACCTTTTATAATCCAATTTAAAAGATGTATGCGGTCTGCATTTAAGAACTTTTTTTCGTGGCCTCTTTTCTTTCCTATGTTAATTTCTTGTTCGTTTATAGCTATTTTTTTTTTTATTTTTATTTTTTTTATTCTTTTTACCATCGTGTCAGCGCTTCTCTCTTCCTTCTTTCTTTAGTGTCAAAGTATTTCCTTTCCCTTATTCTATCTTTGCTTCGTGTTTCTATTTTCCGTTACAAACTCTTCCTTTCACCCCATTATTTCTTGGGGGGGGGGGGGGGCAATGAGAATACCTTCTCCTATTTGATCACTGGCAGGTAACAAAGGATCGACATGAATATTTATAAGCTCTTTCTCTCGCTATAGTTTGCAATTGGATGTAATTGACATTTAGTGGTTTGCACTAACCTCTCTTTTTCTTCGTCTTTCGCTGACCAAGATCGTGGTACTGTATATGTATTTGCTCGAAATGATTTGTCAAAGGTCATAGGTCATATGATGCGTCATTTCTATATAGACCTTATTTCAATAAACACACACACACACACACACATATATATATATATATATATATATATATATATATATATATATATATATATATATATATATATATATATATATATAGATAGATAGATAGATGGCCAAACAGAATAACAGATTGGGTTCCTAGAAATTGCAAACGAAGCAGGGGAATGAAAAGAAGATGATAAATTGACGAGCTAAGAAAATTTGTGGGTATGACTGACATGGGGACCTTAAACAGACTGGAGTGGAAGGATATATTTGAGGCCTTTGTCCTGAAGTTGACTAGTAACGGCTTATGATGATATATATATATATATATATATATATATATATATATATATATATATATATATATATATATATGTATGTATATATGTATGTATAATGTATATATATATATATATATATATATATATATATATATATATATATATATATGTATGTATATATGTATATTTATGTATATATGTATATATATATATATATATATATATATATATATATGTATGTATATATGTATATTTATGTATATATGTATATATATATATATATATATATATATATATATATATATATATATATATATATATATATATATATATATTATATAGACGGTGAAAGATGAAATTGAAAGTTGTTGAAGGGAAAATAAGGAAGGGAAAGGTGGTCTGAATATTTTGAAAGGTTGCTGAATGTTGAAGATAATAGAAAAGGCAGATATAATTGCTATTGCAGGTATTGAGGTGTCAGTGATGGGAGAAAAGAATGAGAGAAAGATTACAAGAGAGGAATTGAAGAGAGAACTAGATAGAACAAAAGCAGGAAAAGCGCCTGATATGAATGATGAGAGGGCTGAGATATTAGGAGGGGTTTGGCTGGACTTGAATGGTTGTTGAGATTGTTTTTATATATATTTTATGTTGTCAATGGTGTCAGTGGACTGGATGTGTGCATGTATTGGTCTGCGATACAAAGGCTAGGGAGATATGCATGATTGTAATTCAAAGGGTATTAGTTTGTTGAGTGTAGTTGGAAATGTAGGGTAGAGTGCAGATTAATAGGATTAAGGATAAAACATAGGATGCATAAATAATAATACCAATTCCCTAATATCACAAGAGGGTCTGCCCCTCTCTATTATTCTTCTCCTGTACTTCTCTCTCTCCCTATTTCCTTAATCTTTCCCATCCCGAGTACCTGCTTTTGAGCTATAAACTGGATTGTATCCAGGGGTGCTCTTCCTTTCCCCATATTCCCCATTTCCCTATTCTTCTTCTTATTATTATTATTATAGGATGCAATCTTAGAAGTACAGGGTGGTTTTAGAAGAGGTAGGGGATGTTTGGATCAGTTGTTTACAGTTAGGCAGATATGTGAAAAATATTTAGCAAAAGGTAAGGAGTTGTATGTTGCATTTATGGATCTGGAGAAACCTTATGATAGAGTTGATAGGGAAGCGATGTGGAATGTGATGAGGTTATATGGTATTGGTGGAGGGTTATTGCATGTGGTGAAGAGTTTATACACAGGCAGTAAAACATATGTTAGGATAGGAAATGAAGTAAGTGAGTGATTTCCAGTGAGAGTGGGGCTGTGACAGGGATGTGTTATGCTGTCATGGTTCAAATTTTTTTTTCTTTTTTTCATATGGTGTTGTAAAAGAGGTGAAGAGTGATCATAAGTGGGAGGTGAATCAGTTGTTTGTGAATTATACTGTATTAGTTGCAAGCTCAGAGAAGAAGCTGGGTTGATTATTAACAGAGTGTGAGAGGATGTGTGAGATAAAGAAAGTTAAGAGTTAATGTTGGGAAGAGTAAGGTTATGAGATGCACGAGAAGGGAGGGTGGTGCTAGATTGAATGTCATGTTGAATGGAGAGTTACTTGGGGAAGTAGATCAGTTCAAGTGCTTGGTGGAGTGGAAGCAGATGTACATCAGAAAATGAATGAAGGATGTAAAGTGTTGGGGCCTGTGAAGGGAGTGGTAAAGATAGAGAGTTAGGAATAAATCTAAAGAGAGTTCTCCTATGTGAAAGTGATTGTACTAACTGTGAGGTATGGATCGGTTTTGTGGGTAATGAAGTGACCGAGAGACAGAAATTGAATGTGTTCCAGATGAAGTGTCTGAGGAGTATGGCTGGTGTATCTCGATTAGATAGCGTTAGGAACGAAGTGGTGAGGGTGAAAACAGGTGTAAGAAATTAATTAGCAGCTAGAGTGGATATGAACGTATTGAGGTGGTTTGGCCACGTAGAGAGAATGGAAAATAGCTGTCTGCTGAAGAAAATGGTGAATGCAAAAGTTGATGGGAGAAGTACAAGCGGAAGGCCAATGTTTGGGTGGATGGATGAAGTGAAGAAAGTTGTAGATGATAAGAGCATAGATGTGAGAGAGGTAGAAGAGCATGCTAGAAATAGAAATGAATGTCAAGCGATTGTGACACAGTTCCGATAGGCCCTGCTGCTTCATCCGGTTGCCTTGGTGACTGCTGAGGTAGCAGCAATAAGGGATTCAGCATATTCAGCATCAATTGTGGTGGATAATTGGGGAAGGTTGAGCTGTGGCTCTCTAGCAGTACCAGTCAAACTAGGCTAAATCCTTCGTCAGAATGGGAGGAGCTAAGAGAAGAAAAGTCTCCTTTTGTTCTTTGTTATGTTGGATAACCCGTAAAATTGGGAAAATGTGCTTTAATATATATATATATATATATATATATATATATATATATATATATATATATATATATATATATATATATATATATATATATATATATATACACACACACAGTATATATACTTAACCATACTCTTTTCACGTATGGAAGGGACAGTAAAGGAACTGTATCCCGGCATAACTGTAACGTTTAAAAGATGTGATTGCTACGCCTGTGCTCATAAATGAAGATATACTTTATATATATATATATATATATATATATATATATATATATATATATATATATATATATATATATATATATATATACACACACACAGTATATATACTTAACCATACTCTTTTCACGTATGGAAGGGACAGTAAAGGAACTGTATCCCGGCATAACTGTATCGTTTAAAAGATGTGTTTGCTACGCCTGTACTCATAAATGAAGATATACTTTATATATATATATATATATATATATATATATATATATATATATATATATATATATATATTGATTGATTGTACTGGTGTATATTTATTATTTTAGTTGCCCTCATGTGTGATTTTGTCCCTAATACCTTGACTGTAAATGACGTTATAATTGAAATCCATTATTTTGGAAATTTTTTATGATATTAAAATCGCTGTAGTTTGATATATACTAGATAATCTTTTGAAAGCGAAATGCTTAGTCAAAATAAAAGTATTTAACTGAAAGATTTATCATGATAAGCATAGGAAAGCAAGGAAATTTTCACGTTGGGAAAGAAGCTACAGCGGTTGTTGTAGGGGATTGAAAATTATTTCTCTTTTGCTTTGCCCCCCCCCCCCACCCCGTATCTTCCTCACTTCCTTCGTCGTCGTCTTCGCCGTCGGCTTCTCAAAGATTAGCATCGCCTCGCGACCAATTAGTGCGGTTAATGGCTCTCCTCCGTACGGGGCGATTTTTTCTTCTAGATTTTTGCGTTTTTCATCGCAAAGCCGAGGGTCTGCTGCTAATTAACCATTTTATCCTCCACGCGGGAGTAGTTCCAGTCCTGACGCCGCGTAATTGGTTGTTAGGCAGTTAACGACCTCGCCAGTTTAAGTTCTTATCTCTTAATGTCTTGTAATTTTTGTGATTTCGTGGGATACTAGAAGAGACCCGAGTGGGAAAAGGGATTACGCCGGGCTGGTCTGGTGGGGAAGTTATCTTTCAAAGTTCATTTCGTGGTTTGGTCTCATCTTTTTTCTTTTTCATTGCTAATACATCCGTAAAATTATTATTGTTATTAGTTTCGAACACTTTGGTTTCATACCGACAGTTTTTTTACATACATCATTTTCCTTCATATGGGATGCTTATGAAAATATAACCTATTTTTACTTTTCGTATTGTAATTAATTGTAGTAGTAACGGATATCTTTATGTTTAGGTGAAGAAAACTTATTGGTTAAGTAATTCCAGCTTTTAGTTCTGAAACCATTGGTTAAGTAATTCCAGCTTTTAGTTCTGAAACCATTGGTTAAGTAATTCCAGCTTTTGGTTCTGAAACCTGCAATGTGCTTTTGTTCGAAGTGATTTCATGGTAAGCATGAGATTTTCTTTGTCAAAAGACTAAACCTATCTATCACTTGGTAATATAAGGACCTGTAGCCTTTATTCTTCTGTAATGATTTCTTAAATCTTTAAAGACATTCGCTTGGCCCTTATCAAATATGGATTGAGAAAACGTCATGAAGATCAATATAATTTTACTTATAGACTTATATTGAAGACCTTTTTCTCCTTGTTGAAGTACTAAGTGTACGTTTTAACTGGTTTTCAGTACTAGATATCACACTTGCGACACTATTGAAATGAAAAAAGCTTAAAATTCAAGATTTGAACTTATAATATCCATTGTTTAATGTAACAGTTATGGTATCTCTCTTTGTGTAAAAAAAGTTAGACCATTGGTTAGGAGCGCATAGTTTGTAATGATGTCATGATTCGATCGTCATTCACGGGGAGACAATGCTGATTAAAGACTGGTCTTATTTTGTTGAAATTATTTATTCCATTTAACCTATTTTGTTTACTTTTTTACCCATAAACAGAATAAGCATAAGGAATATTTATGGGTTTATGGCTTTCAATTTGTATTATAATTTTTTGTATGAAAATGATAACAACAGTAGTAATGAATAAATTTAATTGACATTGTAAGTAACATGATAATTTGAACAATTATATTATTGCCATATACAATTTTATAATTGTTAACGACCCAGGGAATTTATAGAGAATCTGTGATTGTTGGGATTTTACCCAGAAACACTAATCATTTTAATTGTGGATAAGCGTGGCCTGACTGCAAGTTTATTGCTTTTGCATTAAACTCTCTCTCTCTCTCTCTCTCTCTCTCTCTCTCTCTCTCTCTCTCTCTCTCTCTCGGTACTACTGACTGGTTAGGAATTGGAGGCTGAATCTTATAACCTGACAGTTTCTCTTTCACATTTCAAGGAATTATTAACCTTAATTTTAGATTTTCTAATATATGTATATATATACATATACATATATATATATATATATATATATATATATATATATATATATATATATATATATATATATATATATATATATGTATATATATATATATATATATATATATATATATATATATATATATATGTATATATACACACATATATATGTATATATATATGTATATATATACATATATATATATATATATATATATATATATATATATATATTATATATATATTTATATTTATATTTTTATTTATATGGATCCAGGAAATCATATATTATGTTCAAATGTCTAATCGCGTTAAAGTTTTTCAGTAAGAACTTCTTTGAATGTGCCGACCAGGTGCCAAAGAGTATTGCAGGTAACAGGTGTCTTAACGGACAACAGTTATTTATTGGCAGTAGTTTTTACGGGAAACCCATAAATACTGCAGCTCTTAATGACGGTGCTATTAAGCTGTCGATCAAGCCCTTCAAAGGAGAGATTGCAAAGTTTTATTCGGAAAACAAAACGCCAACTCGTCATATAACAGAAGGTAGTCAGATGCCAGATGTTTCCGATACATGTGTCATTTTATGTATACCTTATGAATTATAAATTTCAGAGATACGCTACATACGTTAAATATTTTCTCTGTTATACGTACTTGTTTTGTTCGCGGGAACATCGGGATATTAACATTTGTGATTGGTGGCAGCCGGTTTACTCGTCTTTTTAGCAATTTATTACATCCACGTAGTCGCAAAGTGTTGCAAATGACTTCCTTGATCAGCACACCTAATATAATATATGAAAGTGCGAATTCCAGGGCATAGTCATTAAGTCTCGCTTTCGCCATTTTTTCTGATTTAGTGTTTCTGTAGACGTGTCTGGAAATTCACGGTGCAGAGAAGAAATAGTTTTAAGAGGATTTTTTTTTATTACTATTACCCTTTGGAATTTTCTCTCTCTCTCTCTCTCTCTCTCTCTCTCTCTCTCTCTCTCTCTCTCTCTCTCTCTCTCTCTCTCTCTGTGCGCGCGCGCGCTTTTAGGCGAAACTAATGGGGCCAGAGAAGGGTACTATTAAAACACCTATTCGTAGATTCTTAACTCAGCGGGGTCCTATTTCATCCAGTGCTCAGCTAATTTTTTCTCTGGAGCTATTTTATCCTTATGCTTAATGTTAGGGCACATTATGCTTATAATTATATGTCATGTGAGGTGAAGAAACACGCTACTTATGTTCTCAAGAAACCTAATTCTGACGATAGAAAGAAAAATAACAATGGGATAAAAAGAGAATAAAACTCATTAGCTCCTACTGAAATAGACTTGTTGGAATGTTGCTTGGAAAAATGAAATTATACTTTTCTCCATCCATTTGGAAGCTTTTAGTGTTGTATGCTTACCTCTCTTCAAATGAGTAATTTCTAGAATCTAGGAACGAGTATTATTTTCAGCATTTGTATTGATTGGTAATGAAAATAATTTGGATTGAATTTGACTTTTACTCTAACAATTTTAACACATAATTTACTAACTTTGGCATGAAAACAAGCATTCATTTAAACCAACCAGTTGTATATGCATTCATTTATCTAAATGTACTAGTACCCCCCCCCCACATATATATATATATATATATATATATATATATATATATATATATATATATATATATATATATATATATGTGTGTGTGTGTGTGTCTGTGTGTCTGTGTGCATTTATTATATATATATATATATATATATATATATATATATATATATATATATATATATATATATATATATATATGTGTGTGTGTGTGTGTGTGTATGTGTATATATATATATATATATATATATATATATATATATATATATATATATATATATACATATATATATATATATATATATATATATGTGTGTGTCTGTGTGTGTCTATGTGTGTTAGATAGTTAATAGATAACCAGGTAACATTACTTCACCGATGAAGCGATATTATCTCAAAGAATTCTGCAAGCTATTTCGTGGCTTAATCCCACATATTCAAACACACTTACCTCCTATATTCCATACTCTTATTTTTATTGTTGCTCATGGCTTGAAAATAGTTACCAAGTCAACGTGTAAATAAGCACTGCTTCTTATTCCACACTACCCATCTAACATAATTCAATATGATTTATGGTAAACAAGTCAAGAGGGACTCTGATGAATTGATAAGAGAGAAATAAAAGAACAAGAGTTATCATTAGAGTTGATCCACAAATCGCTTACCCAGATCATTGAAGGAGGATATTGCCACATTAGTTTGAAGCTGTCCCTATTTCGAATTTAAATGCACTGCATTTTAACGATCAGAATGGACGAACACGTTGTATATATCAATGAAATCATAGAAATTAGGAAGAGTCGTTAACCACAAAATTAATAATAATAGTATATGTTAGAATAAATTTTGCAGATAAATACATTTGACAGAGAAATAAGTATTTAATGATTACGGTTTATGATAATCTTCCCTCCCCCTAAGGGGAATAGTCAAGTTTAACCTCACACATAATTCCCCCTTCCCTCCCCTACCCCTTCCCTTCCTCTTCCTATTAGTTGCTACCGAAGCGGATGTATTGCACCACCAGATTTATTGTATCGCAGTTGGCCAAACAGTTTCGGTAAGTGATCGAAATTCATTCGATCGTTATTTTTATCGTTATCTGTGTAATGTATCACCTCCTGAAAATCACGCACCGTTTGGGCTAATGAGCGGGCAAAGCCTATCCTTTCATGCAGGTAATGACACATTTGATGGCATGACTAGATTGGGG
>NC_090761.1:45349624-45367124 GCF_036898095.1 Palaemon carinicauda
TTTTTTTTAGAGGGTAAGATAAGATTCTTCGTAAATAGGAAACACTTCAATGTCTGTTGCCGGTGAGACTTCTTTTTTAAGCCAGCTATTAAAATGAAAACAAGTAATCTTTGAAAACCTTTGACTCGAAAATTGCACGCTTGGGAGCACAGGTCATTGCGTTTAGAAAGTTTATTGAAAAAACAGCTTGATAAATAGTCCCTTGACCTTTCGTAAGGTTTTACATTATCGTCGTTAAAAGACAGCTTCTATAGTTTTATGAAGCACACCTCAGATAAGGAAACTTAACTGGTAGTGGCGTGGGGATGAAATATCTATCTGATAAAAATTTTGAAATAAAATGTATGATATTTAATTGATATATTTTTTTAAGATTTTCAAAGAATTGACATTGTAAAACCTTTTTATATAGATAGCAGATGAGATCCAATTTTCAAAGAAGTTTCAGCATTATTGCATGAAAATTTTATTTTGCGGTAATATATATTGTAATTTTAGTATAGGCTACTAAATAGAAGAATGTCCGACGTCGTGATACATATTTGAGTTAACTGTTTGGTGATGACTGGTAGATACTGATGTTTTATTTTTATTCAAAGACGTTTTACAGTTCTTGAAGCAAGGATTATTTTAGCCTATGTTATGCTTCCGATTGTCAGAAAGTATTTTGGGATAAGATAACGATCTCTATGCCGTTCTAATACCGGCTTGAAAGGGTTGTGTTGGCCTGGTGGTGGCGTCCTTGCTTGTTGATTGCCAGACTGGGGTTCGAGTCCCGTTCAAACTCATTAGTTCTTTTGGTCGCTGCAACCTCAGAATCCTTGTGAGCTGAGGATCGGGGTTTTGGGGGAGCCTATAGGTCTATCTGCCTAGTCATGAGCAGCCATTGCTGGCCCTCCTTGGTCCTAGCTTGGGTGGAGAAGGGCTTGGGCGCTGATCATACTGTATGTAATTTGGTCAATCTCTAGGACATTGCCCTGCTTGATAGGGTAATGTCACTGTCCCTTGCCTCTGCCATTCATTACGGCCTTTAAACCTGTAAATTTACCGTAGTGGACAAGCTCTCAGATACTAATACTTTGCTGGGAAAACTGAGGTAAACTAGTATGTAGAGGAACGTGCTTGAAGTTATAACCCATCCTCTGAAAAGAATCCTGATTATACCCAGGCAAAGCTGGTATCATTGGAACACGTTTCGAATAATGTTTGCAAGCTCCTGACCTACCGTCCTTCAGCCTGGCCTAAAAGGCAGAGCGTAAAGTTAAATAGGCTACACACTATCTATATATATATATATATATATATATATATATATATATATAGATATATATATATATATATATATATATATGTATATATATAATATATTTGTATATATTTATATATATATATATATATATATATATATATATATATGTATATATTTATATATATATATATATATATATATATATATATATATATATATATATATATATATATATATATATATATATATATATATATGGCAGACCTTTGTCCTGCAGTGGACTAGAAATGGCTGTATTGTTTTGTTGTGTGTGTGTGTGTGTGTGTGTGTGTGTGTGTGTGTGTGTGCCGCACGCGCACGCTCCATTTGTGTTGTTTAGTAAGCGTACATGAGAATACCCAAGCTCCCTTGTGTTTTCATTTATACTGTCCCCTTTATGATTCATCCTTTTGATCTTAGTTTAATACCTAATGAAAAGTTTTTAGCTTTTCTGTTCATGATTTTTTTTATCTGTTATCCGAGGCTGCACAGAAGCTAAATTTCATGTCCCTCCTATTAACTACAGTTAATATAAAAGAGAGCAGAAAACCAACACCACACCGGATGCGAGTATCATAATAAACCAGTCAAATCACGCTAGTTATCCTGATTTGGATCTGACAACGACGCTCGAGGTTAAAACTGCTAATCCTTATCCCTTTAGTGGTTTTTTTTATCTGGCGGCAATCTGTCTTCACCACAAAAGATTTGCTTTGCTTTATTTATACCTCGGTAGTTCTGCTTCTGCAAGAGTGAGCAAACTGCCTATATATTCTCTGCTGGTCTTTAGGGAGTTTGGTTCTTTCGTTTTCTTTTGGTCGTTGAGTGAATATTTGTTAATCCCTCTTTCAAGTCTATTGGAATATTAGTCCTCTCTCGTCAAAGGCTTCAGGTAATGTTTTCCTTATCTATTTTATTTGCTTGAAGTTTTTCCATCTTGGAAACTCTTTGGTTCTTCCATGTCTCTTGGGCTTTGTCTTTCCCTTCAAGTTTTGTGAAAGTTTAAGATTTTTTACGTACAATTTGTGGATTATTGGGATAGTCCAAGATCTACAGATGGGTCTTGAAGATAATCCCATTCACTTAGTATTTAGAAAATTAATTTTCATCCTTTCAGTTTTGTATATTGGAAATTTTAGTTAACCCAATCAAGAGTATTTTGAATATCGATCTGCAAGATATTCCCCCCCCCCCTCCCCTCATGATTTGTATGTTTCTTATTCTTTGGTTTTTGGAAAGTTCACATTACTTTTCATTAGGTTTGGAGAATTTTATCTATCTTTTCACGTTCTTTTTTTTTTTTTTTTGAAGAAAATTTGTTTGTATAATGATCGCAAAATGTAATTTTTTTATTCACGCCTTAAAAATATGTCCATTCTATTAATTTTTGTGAGATTTAACAAATTCTGTCCTTTTAAGGATATTTTTTTTTTCTTCCTCTTGAGACTAGAAAGATGCACTTTTGTTCTCTTTAAGGTTATTAAAACTTTAAAGTGCTTTTTTCCAAACCATGGAATGCTTTTGTTGTATTTCTTTTTCATCATTGGAAAATTTTTCCTCCTTCTATATATCAAGAAAAAATTTTACCATCCTTCCTCATGAAAAAATTAGGTTCCTCACACTTTTGGTATAAAAATGTAGCTTTCATTCTTTTGGGAGTATGGGAATTAAACCTGCCTCCCTTATTTGTTATTTGAAAGCTTTCCCCTTCTTCCTCTTCGGGCAGGTAACTTTGCTTCATTCTATTTAGGAAAATGCTTCTTTCCTTCCTTTTCCGTTATCCAAAATTAAACTTTCCTGTCTCTTGGTTATAGTCAAATTTTGCTCTTCTCTCTTTAGTCTGAAAATTTTGTTTTCCTTCCCCTTAAATTTTGAAATATTTAGCTTTGTTTTGATTTTTGTAAAATTAGCTTTCCTTCTTTTCGGGTCTGTAAAATTCTTCTTTCCTGCTTTCCTTATCCTAATTTCTTTATGCGTTTTAGTTTTGTCCCTTAGTGTCCTTAAAAGTTATCCATCACATTTGGCTTTCATTCCTTTTAAATATTAGAAAATTTCGTTTTCCTTCAAATTGGTGTGATTGTATGGAAAATTTGGCTTACAGTCTTTTGGTTTCAGAAAATTGATTTTTCATTGCAAGTTAATCGTTCTTTTTGGTGAAATTAGCTTCCCTCCCGTTTTAGGGAAGTAAAAATGCTGCATTCCTAATGTGTATTTTAGAGAATTTACCTTACTTGAAATATTTTGTTTGAATTTTTTTTTTTTTTACTAATGGAGAAAGTTTGCTTTCCTAGCCTTGGGTTTATATATATATATATATATATATATATATATATATATATATATATATATATATATATATATATATATATATATATATTATATATATATATATATATATATATATATATATATATATATATATATATTATGTATGTATATATATGTATATATATATTTTTTGTTTAGTTTGAAAAGCTTTTCTTCCCTTTTGATTTTTGAAAATTTTAACTTTCCTTCATTCTCTTGGAAAATTTAGCATCCCCTCTTTTTCGGTCGTGGAAAGTTTTCTTTTCAGAAACTACGTCATTTAAGATTTTGCTTTTTTTTTTTGGGGGGGGGGGGGGTGTTTCAAATTTTATTTTTTTCTGTTTCTGGTCTTGAAAATATCGCTTTCATTCAATATCTGTCTTGGGAAATTTGGCTTTCCGTTTGGCTTCAAGAAAATTAGACTGTCCTTCCCTTTGGCAGCTTAGCAACATTGTTTTCGTTCTCTCGTTCCTTGCCGTTAGAAAGCTTAGCTCATTTTTCTTGGCATTTGTATAGTGTGACTTTTTGCCTCTCGAGGTTTAGGAAAGCACAGCTTCTCTTTCCTTCTGGTTGGGAAAACTCAGTTTTCCTACCCGTTCGGATTTTTTTTTTTTTATCCCTAAGTAAGTTATTCTTTAGAATAGAGCCTCTGGTGTGTGTTTTCTTAAAATTATACTCCCTCTCATATTGGCATTTGAAAAATTTAATTTTTTCAATTTTCTTTTAATTAACCTTTCTTTAGTTTATGTGTAATGTTAGAAAATTTTTATGACTGTTCCAATTCACATAGAAAAATATAGGCTACTAATTTAAATTTGAAAAAAAGTTGTATTTACTGCCCTTGCTGTGTTGGTAAATTTATCAGCTTTTTGTTTTATTTACTTTCAGACTCCACACAAGACTGTTCCTATTAACAAATAATAATGTACACTAATTCTACTTTTTATAAATAGATTTTTATTCCCTTATCAGTGTTATTGTCTCTTACCATAAAACTTTCCTGATATATTAACTTTTTTTTTCTTTTTTTACTATTTCTTACTAGCTCCTATATCACCTAATAATCAATCTATCAAACCTAGATCACCTATCCAATAAACAATTGCATAATTAATTCTCTCACTAAATTCATTGAAAATACCCCTCTCCTAATCATACCTTATAAACCGTAGATAGGTTGAATATAACTATCTAATGTTTCAAAAATTTACATCCAAATTTGACGTCTGGCACTAGAGAAAGCATACATTCATAATTGTAAGTTCTCGCTAGTTGGGGGAACATACTCGTAAAATATCACTCTTAACTTCCGAGTAATTGTATTAAAGAAAATAAATTAGAAAAACAACTCGACTAGAAACGGCAATTTTCATATCGGAGGTAATAATGAAAGTCTTCAAAAATAAAGAAAATAACAGAATGATAATGTTGTATTTAAGCAAAATAGTTCTATTTGGGCTAGAGTAATGCTTTGCAATGCCTCTAAAGTGTACATTTATACATATATAGAATATTTATTTTTTCAATCATATAGGCATTGTGGTCACTCACATTGTCATGCAGTAAACTAAGTTTAGAATTTATAATTGTTCTCTTTATTGGCATGAAAAAAAAAAATCTTTTTTATGTAAAATCGATCATGAACAATTTGCAAAAATTAGTTATGGCAGCGTGCTTTCATATGTCGGAAACCTTCTCTATCGTATTTGTTTTGTTTATTCGGCACCTTTCTATACCCATATATATATATATATATATATATATATATATATATATATATATATATATATATATATATATATATATATAATGTGTGTGTATATGTCTGTGTTCAAATAAGCCATATATTTTGATACATTAATGTCTGGATTCTCTTACCGATCTCGAAGAAATAGTACGGTCACTGTCATACAAGTATCCTAGACCAGGGTTCTATTCCCGGCCGGTCAGATGCTATTTTCTTTGAGTGATTTCGTCTTGGGACTGTGATTCCGAGGTCGGTCATTAATGTATTTAAATATATGGCTTATTTGAATATGAAAAAAACAGGTCTAAATGTGCAAAATCTATCAATATACATGTATATTTGTGTTTGTGTATGTAAATAACTGTGTAAATTGTGTCTAATATAATATCATCTTTTTTTTCCATCTTAGATGATAGAATCGTTCTTTAGATTTATGAAGTTATTACTTTAATTCGTAAATACATTGGCGGTATCTCGTGTTATGGAAATTAAATTTCACGAAGCCATGCGAGTATTCTTTATTGTAGGCCAGTACCGTAACTGGGGTTGGGGTGTCGGGTAGGACAGTGGGGAAGGATTGTGTTCTTCGTTTGATCCATGAAAGAGGGCATGCTGCTTTCGGACAAGTTGAACATTCCTTCTCCGAGCCTTTACGGGATAGCTTATCGTCCAGCAAATCGAGTCCAAAATATGCAGGCCTGGATTCCAGGAGAGCTCTGGATGAATACTGGCTGGAAGAGGAAAGATAGACTTCACTCAGTTTGTACACAGCTTTTTTTCTCATTTTTTTTTCATAATCAGCTTGAGAATCCTGACGTAGTAATGCTATCCCTCTCTTAAGTGGTCTGGATGCGTGTCTTCATCCCGTGTTTGTATGCATGTGTTAGTGGTGTATTTATTTATAAAGTATTTCTGTGGGGTATATTTCAACCCGGAATAGAAATCTATTATTTGTTTGTCTTTTACTGTGCATCTTTTTAAAAAGAGGACCACCTGAATGATATAAATTTACTTGATCTGACATTTATCTTTTGCTTAATGCTTTGTCTTTAAATTTAAGATATCTGCAGATACTAGATAGAGCAGTAGAAATACAAGAATTTGAAATATTATGATGATTATAGAAATGGTAATAATAAATTTCTGGAAATATACGAGAGAGAGAGAGAGAGAGAGAGAGAGAGAGAGAGAGAGAGAGAGAGAGAGAGAGAGAGAGAGAGAGAGAGAGAGAGAGAGAACAATAACAAATAACACGGAAGTATTATGATGTACGAAGACTTTCAGCTCCAGTTAGTGGTTGCATCGGTTTTAACGTCGGTATTAAACGGAATTATCTAAAAATATTATTTAATGACAAGTACGGAACAGGTGCCAGATAACTGCATCTAGGAAACATGAAAAGAATACATCTCTGAATGCAATAAGTAATTTGATTTATGAGCATTTATGTCGATGTCATGAGAGGGGCCGCATTAAAGGCCCGGTCACACCGCCCGAACGTTGCTGGAGCGTTCCTTGAACGGTAGGGAGGTGGACCAAACCCTCGAAAATTTAATTTAACGTTTTTTACGTTCGGTCTTTATTAGGCTGCTGAACGTAGCAAATCCTCGCCTATTTCCTGAGTTTTCTTACACCTCTATTATGGAAATTTGCTAATTTATGCAATAAGGGTATTGGTATACAGGATGTCGAAAAGTTTGTTTATTTATTTTTTTTTTAAATAAACTGTTAAAAAAAAACCCTTGATTTCAATTAAGATACAGTGACCGTAATTTTTACCCTAATTTGCTATTATTTTTTACAGGTTGGTGACTGTAATATCACTCCGCTACGCTTTTCGACATACTGTATACCAATACCCTTATTGCATAAATTAGCAACTTTCATATTAGAGGTGTAAGAAAACTCAGGAAATGTGCGAGGATTTGCTACGTTCAGCAGCCTAATAAAGACCGAACGTAAAAACGTTAAATTGAATTTTTGAGGGTTTGGTCCACCTCCCTACCGTTCAAGGAACGCTCCAGCAACGTTCGGACGGTGTGACCGGGCCTTTAATGCAGACCCTCTCATGACATCGACATAAATGCTCATAAATCAAATTACTTATTGCATTCAGAGACGTATTCTTTTATGTTTCCTTGATGTAGTTATCTGGCACCTTTTCCCTACTTGTCATTAAATAATATTTCTAGAAAATTCCGTTTAATACCGACGTTCTAACCGATGCAACCACTAACTGGAGCTGAAAGTCTTCTTACATCATAATACTTCCGTGTTATTTGTTATTGTTCTCTCTCTCTCTCTCTCTCTCTCTCTCTCTCTCTCTCTCTCTCTCTCTCTCTCTCTCTCTCGTATATTTCCAATTGGTGCTCTGCTTTTTTTAAGGTTCAACAACGGTGTAATCAAGATTGAATTACAGATTGTTCAAGTGGAATATATGAAAGTGTACTTTTCACTGTAACCTTAAGTTGATGAATAATTATATTCACTTTGTCAGTCAGTGTTATGAAATTGGGTATGCCTATACAGATGAATGCTTATCGGCCTATCAAAATATTAGTGTTTAACCTGTTAATGGTATTGATTTTTTTCAATCGTTTATGTAATTATGTTTTTTTTTTTTCATAATCTTTATATTTGTGCCAGATTTATTTTTTCAAAATTTCAACTAGCGAATGGTCAGTAATTTTATTACATTCAGCTTCCTTTAAAAATGCTAAGAACTTTACCAAAACAATTCCGCAAGTTGAACGTCTCTTAGTTCTTCTGGCATTCCTTGACATTTGTCTAGCAAGAATGGTCTGTGTGAAGATGCATTTTAAGGTTCAATTTCCCATATGTCGAAAGTCCAAGGTGGCATTTTGAGCGTTATGCCTTGATGCGCGTTTGGAATATTCCTGGTTTTTGTTGTTCCAAAGACTTCATTCGATATTCGGAGATCGGAATGAGGATTGCTTCACGTGATATCATATTGTGTTGGGTTCTTTTGCTGAGGTTAGTTTTGGGTCGAAGGGACTGTGTGCCCCTCCTCCCTTCCTCCTTGTCTTTGTTTCTGCTTCGAATATTTTTATCTCCCTTTTTTCAAGTGACAGTTGTAATGCATATAATGCTATGTAAAATGCTTAACAGGACCAAGATATAAAAATTTGGTTTTGCGTGCGTTTATGTACATCTGTATTTACATACATAGGCGTTTGTTTATTTAGCATACATGTAGATGAACGCAAACACTGTAAAATTTATTTTCGTAGTAGAAAGCTCAAAGATTTGCCGAACAGTTGTTGTTTTTATTTTTATCTGCTTCTTGCTCAATAAATGATGTGGTTAAATTCTATTGCAACACTCATAAGTGTACAATAAGACAATTGACTTTGATTACACGTAGGTTTCGTTTGTTCATTTTATCAATTGTTCATTTTCTCGCAAAGAATGTGTTATATATATGTATATATATATATATATATATATATATATATATATATATATATATATATATATATATATATATATATGATAAATTTTGCACATTTAAACATGTTTTTCATATTTCAAATAAGCCATATATATTAATACATTAAAGTCTGGATTCTCTTAACGACCTCGGGTTCAGAGCCCCAGGCAAAATCACTCAAAGTCTATAGTATGTGCCGGCCGGGTTTCGAACCCTAGTCCAGGATACTTGTAGGACATTGACCATACCACTTAGCCACGAAGAAAGGTCTTTCAAGTGATTTCACCAGGGGGCTGTGATCTCGAGGTTGTAAAGAGAATCCAGACTTTAATGTATTAATGCATATGGCTTATTTGATATACTGTATATATATATATATATATATATATATATATATATATATATATATATATATATATATATATATATATATATATATATATATATATATATATATATCCAACGTAACCTTTAGCTTGCACGTTTACTTTAATTTTGACTTAATACTATATTTCAACATACGTGAGTTATATTTTTTTTTTATTCTGATCATACAAAGGAAATAAAAGCAATGCAAGAGATTTGGACCCGATTGACCTTCCTTGGATGTACACGCAATCGCATAAACGCTCGAGTACTCGCGCATGCACCGAACTTAATGTGACAACCGTTGTCGAGAGGAACGATTGGCAGATGTGGATGGCATCCAGCCTTGGCTACCGATGTAAGATGTTCCCTTTGCTATCGCATCCCAAATGGTAATGGGATGCTAATACCCGGCTACTGAAGTCACGACGAGCCCTGGAGTAGACGCGTTCTCAGAACTCGAAAGTGATAATGCCACATGCCAGAACATAGGTCAGGCGTACCACACATTGACTGCATGTATCCTTTCCCCGTCAAGACACATCTTCGTCCTCTCTTCTTTAAAAAAAAAAAAAAAAAGAAAAAAAAAAAAAAAAAAAAATTCCTAATTTTTGTAAGTTATCAGAGGACGACTTTAAAAAAAATAAGATACCGGTGAGGTATAAAATTTCTATTCTATTCTTCTTTAAATCCTGAGATACTTTGTTTTTCTGTGTATGTGTATTAAGATAATTCTAGTTCCTTATTTATTGACAAAAGATATCGAGTGGAGATAAGGTTAAATCTGCATATGAAGGCATCAGAACTGCCCCACTTCCTTATCGAAAATTGATCACGATCATCGAATTCCTATGAAAGTAAGGACATACCAGGGCTATCTAGTTCTAACCTCTGCGTGTTTTGGCATTTTGAATTCATCCTTTTATCTGATTGCGTGTTTTTATGCATATTGGCACAAAGAGTTTTCTTCGTCACTCTTCTCTTGATTTTTATGTTCCCTTTTGAACTCGTAACACATTGAGCTAACCAGTGACTCATTCGATTGTCCCCTCTTGGATAAAGAAATGAGAATGGTTATGTAGTGCGGATCAGCTAATTTCTTTTTTTTAGTTTCTGCATGTGCTTTACTTATGTATTTACTCATAGCATATGTTTGAAGTGGCAGTTTAATATGAAATGACTCTTTTGAACGATATATTTGTCTATCGATTATTGGAGTAAGAATTCATGGGTTCGATTCCAGAATGAGATGAAACGATTTTGGCTCGTTTTGTTAAAGCTCGTCTTACCTCTGTTGAACTTGGGGGTAAATTTATGTCTGTTACTCAGTTTACTGTGGTTGGTTGCCCTGATGGAGAAATGTATCATTCTAAACATAGTCATCTCAAACTAATAGATGATAACTGGAAGTCTTACATGGGGGAATAAACCTTTTCAAAGGGAAGTGGCGAGAGGTAATAGAATATATTCTGATCGGAGTAGGAGCATATACTAAAATTTATGTAATTACCCTTGTCTATAAGGTATTGCCAAAGTAAAAATAATTTTGTATCAATGGTTTATTTTTATTATTAATTATGAGTTTATTTTTCTTAATAATTATCATCATCATCTCCTACGCCCATTAACGCAAAGGGCCTCTGTAAGATTTCTTCAGTCGTCTCTATCTTGAGCTATTAAATAAATACTTCTCCATTCATCATCTAATACTTCACGCTCCATAGTCCTCAGCCATGTAGGCCTTGGTCTTCCAACTCTTCTTATGCCTTGTGGAATCCGGTTGAAAGTTTGGTGAACTAATTTATCTTGTGGAGTGCGAAAAGCATGACCAAACCATCTCCATCTATCCTTCACCATGACCTCATCCGCATTGGGCACTTGATTAATCTCTCTTATAGTTTCATTTCTAATCCTGTCCTGCCATTTAACTCCCCATATATATATATATATATATATATATATATATATATATATATATATATATATGTGTGTGTATATATATATATATATATATATATATATATATATATATATATATATATATATATATATATATATATATATATATATATATGTATATATATATATATATATATATATATATATATGTATATATATAATATATATACTGTATGTATATATATATATATATATATATATATATATATATATATATATATAATATATACATACATACACACACACACATATAAATTATATATACAGTATATATATAGAATTTAATCTCTAACCCTCTGGATTTTCCTTTTTTCAAATAAGCCATAAACTTGTCATTGAAATCGACATTAAAGGGTATTTGTGGCAAATGTGAAAAAATGGAAAATAGCGAGTGTTAGTAATAAAGTTGCAGTAGTCCATTGGAAACGTCCTTGCCTAACAATCTATTGGTCATAAGCTCGAGCTCCAGTTAAGCTCGATAGTTTCTAGTAGTGTGTGAAACTTCACCATCCTTTTTAGCCAAGTGATGGGGGATATTGGAGAGCCTGTAAGTCTGCCTGGTGAGACATTAACAGCTATTTTCTGGTTGTGGTGGCCTGGTGGTAGCGTCCTTGCCTGGTGATTGCCAGACTTGGGTTTGAGTCCCGCTCAAACTCGATAGTTCCTTTGGTCGCTGCAAACTCACCGTCCTTGTGAGCTAAGTATGGGGGATTTGGGGAAGCCTATAGGTCTATTTGCTGAGTCATTAGCAGCCATTGCCTGGCTCTCCTTGGTCCTACCTTGGGTGGAGAGGGGGCTTCGGCGCTGATCATATGTAACATTTTCAGTCTTTAGGGCATTGTCTTGCTTGATAGGGCAACGTCCCTTGCCTCTGCCATTCATGAACGGCCTTTAAACCTCTCTGGTCCTAGATTGGTTAATGGGGCACTTAGACGATGATCACATGTATACATTGTCGGTTTCTGGGGCATTGTAGGCCTTCTGTCCCTCTCCTCTGCCGTTCAGGTATGACCCATAAAAATACATACCAATCAGGTTGTTCTTACCAGACAGTGACATGTCCACACGTGACGTAATCTTGCTAGAGATTCACTTGATTGTATCCGATTACATTAATAGTGCATGGGTAACTACGATTTTGGTCATATCTGATGTAAATCGGGATCAAATCTGATTATCGCTGCGTGCATAGACACCTCTAAGGTCTCTCATCAAGTCTTTTGGGATGATTTGGGAATATGCAAGCGTTTTATTTGTAAGCGGACGGTGTCTTTCATCTCTACTTGGGTGGACTAGTGGCTTGTTGGGCTATAGGAGTGATCCACTCACTTGTTAGAAGTTCTGTTCGGAGAGAGGCTTATATATATATATATATATATATATATATATATATATATATATATATATATATATATATATATCATACATATATATATATAAATATAATTACTTGCTAAGCTACAACCCTAGTTGGATAAGCAAGATGCTGTAAGCCCAGGGGTCCCAACAGGGAAAATAGCCCAGTGAGGAAAGGAAACAAGGAAAAATAAAACATTTTAAGAACAGTAACATTTAAATAAATATTTCCTATATATGCTATGAAAACTTTAATAAAACAAGAGGAAGAGAAATGGGATGGTGTGCTCGAGTGTACCCTCAAGCAAGAGAACTCTAACCCAAGACAGTTATTGACCTTACGGTTTTAGGCATATTAAAGTAATAAGGCCTTTTAAATTCGTTTTAGGCATATAAAGTAATAAGGCTTTTTAAATTCGTTTTAGGCATATAAAGTAATAAGGCCTTTTAAATTCGTCGTTGAATATTTTCTTTTTCAATATGATTTTTTATTAAAATTCAATGAATAAAAGTATGTAATCTTGATAAGCAATAAAAAAAAGTTAATTCAATTCTTGTTAACATTGATACTTTATTCTGTTCTTTGTGTTAATTACATTATCTTCGTCTTTACAGGTTCGTGATGCTGTTTACATGGTATTAGCTATCATCTGGATGTAATCAGTCAGTATTCCTAGTTAAGTACCATTTTATTTAACTAAATTTCCCTATTATGTTTTTATAAGTATTAATTTTGTGAGATCAATTACCATGCATATAAATAAGCTCTTGGTTAATTTACATTACTTTGGGATGAATTAATTTCTGATGCCTAAATTTTCTGTAGTAGCGCATCTTGTATATTTTATTTTTGTTTTCTATATTCATAGGATAGAGTAAACATGCACTTTTGAAATGCGAATACACGCAACAACTGTAAAAACATTATAACCTGATATTGAAAATAAAGGTATATACTTGGTTGAGGGATATGAAAGAAAAAATTTATAAATTTTGTAAACAATTGCTTGCTGGACCTTGTAATGTTGTTATTTGGAGAACTGGTGTATGCTGCGTTAATCTTAATTACATAATATTATAAAAGATTATGGTTCGACATTTTACTGTACCACGCAAATGTTTTTATACTATAAAACAGTGTGTATCGTTATGGCAATGCGTAGATGTTAGTATAAAACCTTTATGTATTATTATTATTTTTTTTTTTAAATAATATCTGGATGTAAGTTAGCTCTGAATCAGTCGTATTTTACTATGTAAATGTCATATATATATATATATATATATATATATATATATATATATATATATATATATATATATATATTATATATATATATATATATATATATATATATATATATATATATATATATATATATATATATATATATGTGTGTGTGTGTGTGTGTGTGTAGAGAGAGAGAGAGAGAGAGAGAGAGAGAGAGAGAGAGAGAGAGAGAGAGAGAGAGAGAGAGAGAGAGAGAGAGAGAGAGAGAGATCATATATAATGGAATGTTGATGCTCTAAGACAATTGATATTAAACCATATCCTTCTCCGTCGTGGCTACCACCTAACACGGTTGACTAACTAACAGGTACATGCTTTGCTCCTCAGACCTCAAGTTATTAGACGTACGATAAGGTTTATTCAATTGTAATTAATCGTTTCACAATGTTTATAAATCCCTATTATTTGTCTTCCTTCTGTTTTTTAAAGCATCAGCAATCGTGATCTGTTGTTTCAATTCCACAGTTAGTGCTATTGCTGTTATTAATCGTCATCAGATTTTATTCTTGATTAATTTCGATACTTTCGAACACAGAGACTCGAAACTAAAATCGAAATAGGTGCCACGGTGAAAGAACAAAGCTTATTAGAGACTTACCAGTATGCTTATCTAGAACTTATACTAAGAGGGGTTGTTTTCTGATTTGTCACCTGTATCCCTTGAGCCCAATTTGGGCGGCCCTAGGTTAGATGCATGGGAACTCTTCAGTGGTGACACATACAAATACTGATTAGACATAGTGCTGCTTAACATTACAGATTAGAATTCTCACTATTATTGATCGGCTTAATTGTTGGTCACATATCCAAACACCAACTTCTTTTAATTTCTATTTGAGTTTGTACGTTGAACGTCTTTTAGCGGGGCTTCATTCTGTCATGAATGAATAATTCTCGCGGAAAAGTTAATTTTTACCTTCAATTATAATAACTAGTATCCAAAGATATATAAATATGGAGTTGTTGGAATTACATCTATAATTCTAGGTTATTTTTTAGTTGCGAGTGTTGTTAAGAATAAGGTGTGTGAGTGTCGAAGTACCACACAAAACTCTGCCATGTTGGATACTGTAGTACCAGAACGGTATTGAGTTTTACAAATAATGAACGGCAGCAGTAAATCATCATCTGTCACGTTGCACAGGTGTACGATGTAAGTACCTATTATGTACAGATGCCGTCCCGCTTGAGAACACTTGTTTTTTAATCGTCTTTACCTGATTTTACGTATGGAAATTACAGTTTCGTTACACACAAATGATCCTTATTTTCCTATTTTTAGCTCTTATTTTTGTGCGTGTATATATATATATATATATATATATATATATATATATATATATATATATATATATATATATGCATTCACACATACATACATACATACATACATTTGCAAGATAATCGAATATAAGTAAACATTCACCATTAGATTTTAAATTTATTTAGCTAGCATAGTCTTAGCTAGTATAGCATGTGCAGTATACACAAATGCCATATATATATATATATATATATATATATATATATATATATATATATATATATATATATATATATATATATATATATATATACTCGTTTACCGCCTGAAGGCCGAAAGTCCACCCATGAGTAATTGGTAGCATTTGCTGGTATTGAGCAAACAAGGCAAACATACATTTCAATATTTACGAGAAACCCGAACGCGGTGCCCTTCTAATTTAGTATCACCTTTTCTAAAGGGGAGTTCAACGCACGTATATACACTGTATATTCATATATATATATATATATATATATATATATATATATATATATATATATATATATATATATAGAGAGAGAGAGAGAGAGAGAGAGAGAGAGAGAGAGAGAGAGAGAGAGAGAGAGAGAGAGAGAGAGAGAGAGAGAGAGAGAGAGAGAGAGTTAAAATGTAATTATATTATCTTCTTGCAATGTGATTTTTCATCTATTATTGAAAATTAGACAAATTTAATACAGTTTCATTTTTGTTTTCGAAATCCCAGGGACTTTAATCGTTAATTGATTCGGTGTTTCTCCGGCGAGGGAATGTTTCGGTCATGCTAACTAATATTCCCGGGTTAGATAGGAATATGGATAGAATATGAGGCTTGGAACCTCATGCCTTTCTTTATAGACATGGAGAAAGAAGGTCCTTCGTGTAGAGTATTGTTGACAGTTGATAGATAAACACAGAAATACTTCTCGAATTCCTGAACGATGACGTTGCAAGTTGTTTTTGATGTCACCCACATGTGCGCGCACATATTTACACACACACACACATATATATATATATATATAAATATATATATATATATATATATATATATATATATATATATATATATATATATAGATAGATAGATAGATAGATAGATAGATAGATATCTGGACCATGATCGTTATATACAGCCTTGAAAGGAGAACGGGTGTAATCCGCAATGGATAGTGTTATAAGAACTGTGGTATGAGACATTGTGATTTTAATTCTTTGTTTTTCTCAGAGGGATTTCTCTTATGTAAAATGGGTATACCATTAGGACTGACAATCCTGTCATCCCCCAACTCTTCCTTCTTTGGTAATCTTTGCTCATTTAGGAAAGATTTTTGTTTTTCTCACCAACCCTTATTGTTGCAGATGTTGAGATGATAGATGTTATTGAGGATTTATTTCCAATTGGTAGATCTCTTCGTGCGAAAAGATCGCCTCGAATTTTGAACTGTTACAAGTTGTTATACTTCACGTGTTGTTTTCAATTAAAAAAAAGTATAGTAGTGTTAAAAGTGAAAATATTTTAAGCGTGAGGCCGAGTAAAGCTCGTCTTGAGTGAGCATTAATACGCTTGATAAAAATTTTCTATATGGCTTTACATTTGCAAGCAAGGATGATGATCACTTTTTGCTTTGTTTGTCATGTGTTGAATTAATTTTTATCGATCGAAGCTTGAAAGGTTTTTGCCTGTGAGAACAGAGAATAACAAGCAAAATGAAAACTAATGAAACTTAGAAATACTAAGTTCCTTTATACTTAATGTAGATGCATCGAGTTTTAGGAATTAAATCAATGAGGATTAGATAAGATATGTAAAACGATGCATATAAAAACTTAAGAACATGCATGTTAGTTATATACATATAAAATGGTTTTATGACAACATAGTACGTCAGAAAAGGCAGGCTTTTAACAACTGAAAAATGTAAATCAATATAGGCAGTTTACCAATAAAAAAGACGTTTATAAATATATTAAAGGTTAACAACGTTTATTTTCAGTATTTTGGCTTAAAGATTTACACTGCTATGTACCTAATGTAGTGCGGATTACATAATTAGAAAGTGAAAGATAAGTATTGGTATTATACTCAGCTCTGTGGTTTTCATGGTAGTATCATAATCGAAAAGCGATTATCCATGATTGACGTTATAGGACAGTTTTGCAGTTGTTATTGATCACTGAAGGCAATTAAACGAACAAATAATGCTTTCTGTTACTGATATGTAATAACTTGGGGACGGTTTTGGTGATAATATCTTGAATTCCATGAATTTTTTTTCACTGTGATCCTTTGTTTTTAATTGGAGGGTACTTTTCATCTTTTGTACGTTGTTACTGACATGTCTATTTTCATGCGACTTGCGAAAACATTGTAGTTTTCAACATATCTTCTTAGTGAAACTAAACTGCTGATACCCGTCTGAAAAAGTCTATAGAATTCTTTTAAATAGACT
>NC_090761.1:45372124-45377124 GCF_036898095.1 Palaemon carinicauda
AATGCTGGAAGTGATACGGGAAAAGAATATTTATAATAAATGGATATTTCACTTCATGCATGCCCTGCAGCGTATGAAGGAAGTTCATATTCAAACATGTATTTCAGCACTGTGTTCTTAGCCATTTTCAGCAATTATCTTTGCTATTGCTGTCAGTCAGTATTAGGGGAATAGTTGTGGCTTTGCACAGTTATTATTGCAACTAGTTTTACTGGTTCAACAAATTCAATTGTGCTGTCTAGAAAAAAAATGAATAAAACGAGCTTTGGCTGAATTAATATATATATATATATATATATATATATATATATATATATATATATATATATATATATGTGTGTGTGTGTGTGTGTGTGTGTGTGTGTGTGTGTGTGTTTGTTGTGTGTAAGAGAGAAAGCGAGAAATATATAGAGATCTAGTACAGACACCCAAGAAATAGAGAAAAAAATGTAATGAAAATATATGAAAAAAAAGGCGAGGAAGAATTTTAGGGTGACTAAGCAATTCTACAATCTAATAATTGTAAAAAGAAGGTTGACGATCATTTGGATCTTGTAATAAAAGGTGGAAATATGTAAATACTGTCTGAAAATGCAGTCTTTAGTTGATGGAAGTAGTATTTTGAAGATTTGAAGGTTTACGAAAAAAGTTGGCGGACCTGAATGACGTTAGAGTGGAAAGGGTTAATGTGATTCGATAAATTATTGTGGAAGTGGCTGTTGTCGACGTTAGGAGCATTATTAAGATACTGAAAATATAAAGGTAGAGGAAGTTGATAGGGTTACAAGAGAAATACTGTGTTTGTATGTTGGTTACATTGGGATGTGGGGGCCGATCTAGTAACGTCCCTGACTGGTGAACGCCAGACTGGGGTTCTAGTCCCGCTCAAATTTTTTAGTTTCTTGGTCGCTACAATCTCACTATCCTTGTTAGCTAAGGATGGATGATTTAGGGGAGCCTATAGGTCTATCTGCTGAGTCATCAGCAGCCATTGCTTGATCCTCCTTTGTCCTAGTTTAGGTGGAGACGGGGCTTGGGCGCTGATCCTATGCGTATATGGGCAGTCTCTAGGGCATTGTCCTGCTCGGTATGGCAATGTCACTGTCCCTTGCCTCTCCATTCATGAGCTATCTTTAAAAAAAAAGTGGCTAGCCAGGATCTGAAAAGTATTTCTGGACAAGGTAAAGGTTTTTATGAAATTAAGGTAAGTAAATTCTTAATAGCATGGACTCGTTTTGCTTTTTTTTTTTTTTTTTTTTTTTACTAAAATCCTTTTATGATTAATATTGATGAGGGTTGCCTTTGTCGTTATGACAATCCAGAAAGTTTTGATGAAAATTATTAGAGTTAAACTTCAGTGGGAAACACTCAGGAATCTAGACAGACCATAACGGGAAAGAAGAAAAAAAATATCTCAAGTAGAGGGAGGAACACATTCTTAAGTCAACTACCGTAGGTGGGAAAATGTTGACGTAAAAGATGTTTCTCATCGGAATATTTGTGGTGTATTTAGCGTCTTCTCGTGTTGTTAGGATCTTGATTTCCATTTTAATCTAGTGATGATCAAATTCTTAGTTTAACTTTAATTATCGTGAAAAATATCCAGTCTTTATAATTAACGAATGCCAGTGAAGAATCCAACGGAATTTCTCCTTATTAATGTTACCACGGAATGTATTTAATTATATGTATTTCGAATATTGCTTTGAATTATACAAGACTGGCTCAGGATTCGCGACAGGGAAGTGTGGCTTATATTAAGATATAAAGATTATCCTGTTAATCTGCTACGTATATAGATCGTTTGATTACCAACAGGTGAGGCCCAATCGTTGATGGCATACGAGGATTACGTATATAGGTTACTTTGTTAATACCCAATGTATTTTTCGCAATAAGGTATTATGTAGGTAATAAATTGACGAACCTATTGTTTTGATTTCATTCCCAAAACTAGGATGATATAAGCCATTTAGCTGTCTTTATAAACTCAGGTTAGTAGTTGTTAAATCGTGACCTTGGGCCTTTGATTATGATTTATAGTTTTAATAGTTCTTACCAGAAACTCTCTCTCTCTCTCTCTCTCTCTCTCTCTCTCTCTCTCTCTCTCTCTCTCTCTCCTCTCTCTCTCTCTCTCTCTCTCTCAAATAGCGCAATGAATTCGGTTCCATGTTGATCATAATATTTTGACGCCCACCTGTTCGTGGTAAATCTTTCAACCCTTAATCAATGAGGCTTTAACTTGGCTTGGTAATTGCATGTGACAAGGTTCTTACTAGAAACTCTCTCTCTCTCTCTCTCTCTCTCTCTCTCTCTCTCTCTCTCTCTCTCTCTCTCTCTCTCTCTCTCTCTCTCTCTCTCATATTGTCTGTACTTTGGTCTCCCCATCATCTTCCCCCTGGTCACCTCCTCCTTTTCCCTTTTCTTCCTCCCCCGTTTCCCATCGCCGTCTCCTCCTGCTCCACCCCTCCCTCGTTAAAGTGTCACTTACGAAGGGTGAATTATATCATTAAACGTATCATAAAGACGAAAAAAATACCTTGAGACAGACTCTCCAAGAAATGTCACACAACGCGAATGAGTCCGAAATGATAGTCCATTTAGAAATCTCTTCCTCTAATGATGATAATGATAATGGTGATTGCTATGCAGGTGCCTTTAATCGCCTGAGAACGGGATATATCTTGGATAACATAAAAGGCAAAGAACTTCGGGTCCAGCGAAGGGAAGGAGCTCGCTGCATGCAATTGCTTGCCGTTATTATTATTGCTGTGGCTGCATGCTTGCTGGAAGCAATTTTGTTTAGCATTGAAGAATCTAAGGAAGCAGCATGTGACGATGATTACTGCCTCAAAATAGTGTTATGATATTTTCAGCCCGAACGGGGACGATAATACAAGACAACTTAAAAATCCTACCAGCCCGTATTGTTCCTTTTGAAGTTGCAAATGACTAGGGTTCAAGTTTTTTGTAATTTTTACTCATTATATTGTTATAGAATTTGCTTATTAATATTAGGTTTATTCTAGTAATGAAATAGAATATGACACGAAATTTTATACAGTTTTCTACGGTACACAGTGGCATTCACTGGCACTCACTCAGGTACTGATATGGGAGTGACTGGAGGACTAGGTTTGTTGAAAATATGTATAATTCCTGTGTTAATAAGGTGGAAAAGAGCCTTTAGAAAGTGCCTGATAAATTGCGTTAAAAAGGCAGATAAAAGTAAATTACGCCGTGTGTGAGGGATTCAACGCGCTGTTGATGAGCATTCAGTTGTGGTAGTCTTTACTAAGAGTTCCATCCATGAGTCGGCACTTACAGTATGAATACGACAGTGAATATTTTCATATTCTCTGTGAAATTACCCATTTTTAGAGGAAATATCCTTATGTATTTTATATATATATATATATATATATATATATATATATATATATATATATATATATATATATATATATATATATATATATATATTATATATATATATATATATTATATATATATATATATATATATATATATATATATATATTATATATATATATATATATATATATATATATATATATATATATATAAATAGATATGGGCAGGACATATAATGAGAATGGCAGATAGTAGATGATCATTTTATATATATATATATATATATATATATATATATATATATATATATATGTATATATATATATATATATATAAATTTTATATATATATATATATAATATATATATATATATATATATATATATATATATATATATGGGCAGGACATATAATGAAAATGGCAGGTAGTAGGTGGTCATTAAAATAGCAGAATGGGTCCTTAGTAAGGCCCTAAGAAGCAGGGGGAAGGAATAGAAGACTATGGGTTGAGAAGCTAAGAAAATTTGCGGAAATACACTGATAGAAAATATGTATATATATATATATATATATATATATTATATATATATATATATATATATATATATATATATATATATATATATATGCGCACATACGAACACACACACGTGTGCTTTTGTGATACTGTTTAGATAACTTTTTGAACACCATGCCCCTCAGTATGATTCCAATCGGAAAGAATGGCGCCCCCCCCCCCCCCTCTATTGCACAAGGTTAATGATTATTGATCTAAAGATGTCTAAGTCTTGTTTGACGCTTCCCCTTCAGCCCTCTGTTGCGAGCTTTTGGGAGGAAGATTTTATCGTAAATTATTGCCTCATGATATTTTCTCGTTATTTATGTCTTCCTCCAAAGCCAGTTGCCTCTGCTTCGTTTTTCATTTCTTGTTTTTTTTTTAAATTCAGAGGCTCTCTTTATAATTTACTTTGTTTTAAAGGTTTTTATATTTTTCATTATTTATTTTTCCATAGAAGACATATTTTAACATCTTTACAAATGTATATTTTTTTCTATCATCAATGAAAAGATGGCTTATAAATGAAAAGTTGATTATGTTGATAGTATAAAAAATCCTTTGCTTTATGAAGTTATAGATATTAAATAGATTGCAAATTATTATACCAAACTCGTGCGTGTATTTTTACATTAAGTCAATTCTTCTATTAGGGGATGGCTCCGAAAAAAAAATAAAAAAAACTGTTACTATCACATTGAATCATACGTTAGACATATTAGAAATCACGTTTATAGGTGCAGTTTGTTTGATCTCACAATATTATTGGTTTTTCGTAATAAAATACACTTCTTTTTTTTTTATGTATCACTTATGGAGTAGGGAGAGCTAGGTTGATTCATGAAGTATTGTATTTAGTGTAGGAAAAGAAATTGAGCTGCAATAAAATAGATTTGTGTTTTAGTGTCAATATGATATTAATATTAATTTTTCACGTTGCTTTAAATGCTTTAGGATAACTCTCTCTCTCTCTCTCTCTCTCTCATCTCTCTCTCTCTCTCTCTCTCTCTCTCTCTCTCTCTCTCTCTCTCAACTGATAAATCGCCTATGGCAGTTTTCTCTCGGTTTC
>NC_090761.1:45384624-45402124 GCF_036898095.1 Palaemon carinicauda
CGAGTGGATAAAGACCTCATCAGTAACTCTTACAAAGAAACCTGTCCCCGCCACAATTAATACCATTCAATTCTCTTCCACGACTGGATGTATAACCCCATTTACAGTACCTCATTTTCACGTCATCTCCAACTCTTTCGTATTTATATTCATATATTTATTTTTTCTCAAGTCTGTTTATTTGTTACCCATGAGAAATGATGTAATTATGGTATTCTATCTTAGACGGTAATGAACAACAAAAGTGAATACATGGAAATAAGCACAAAATCTAGGAAATCGGTCTTTTGTTAGGTAGGTAATGGCCGTACAAGGATCTAATTACTGTTATTACCAGAGGAATTTTATTGTTCGCTGGTTTTAAAGATTGCCAGGTTACATTGCGCTCCTGCAATTATGGGCAAGCCAGGTTTACAACATCTGATCGGAAAATACGGCAAAAAGAGATCACATACCTGACAGGTTAACGCCAGTTGCAGGAATTGTCAGGTGACGCAAGACATGAAAATATAAGTTTATGATACAATATATTATTACGGCTGGCAAATTACATAACCTCCCGATTTCCAAACTCATCTGTTTTTATTACATAAGTCTGTTATACTTAAAAATTAATACCCGAGCTCTGAGAAATTAATAACTCCCAGACGGCAATATATAAAATGCTGAATATCCAAAGGTCTTTTACTTTACTCTCAAAACAGAACTGGGTAATTATTTTACTTGAACTATTCAAAACAACCTCTTCAATCTTAGTCAGGGATTATGAGCAAAGTCTATTAAGAAATAATGGTGATCGAAATAATGCACTCTTTACAAAAATGAATATATTCAATAAAAAGTTACAACACGAATGAAAAAAGAACAACAAAATTAAATTACTCCAAATATTAAATCTGAACAAAACCTTAGCCTAAGACAAGAAAATATTTTTCTATGAAAATTATATATCACTTGTTTCACTGGAAATTGATTTATGAAAATATTTAATCTTGATAATTAATGAAAATAGTTAACACTTTAACACTGAGTAAATACTAAATGAAATTTACATAAAAGTAACTGATACGCTTACGTCTTTTGGATCACACGAGGTAATCGAACAGTTAAGCCAAAATAAATACAGTGTTTTAACCTAAATCTCACAGGGTTAGGTACAAAAGTTTTTATTAAACAAGTATTTATACCAATACAATACACTTGAAATATCAGTCAATTGATTCATTAACGTCTGAACACACTATACACAATGTATGTTGGATAGCAATTGTTAATCGCGTTCGAGAAGGCACACACTTGATACACTTGAGAGGAGAGGGTGGACGAACTTTGGCTCTTTCAAAGGGACAGGCTGGATCTCTTTTGCTGCTTATGATTTCCTAGGGGCACATATGTATTAACTTAAAACTTATAGATAACTTTAAATAGATAATTCTAATAAAGTAGCATATGAATACCAATGCACAAGTGAGGCAACTCTCTCTCAGCTAACTCCGCTCACCTAACCCTCGAAACATTTAAAGAAAAGAATAAATCATTTCTAGAAATTTCATGTACTTTCTAACTACGTGGAAAATGTAAGAATTGCGTAATACTTTGTAAACATGGCGTAAGTCCTCGTGTTCATACCTCGTATGGTTTGTACAGCGTACTTACGAGTTTACATAAGAATTCGTGACAAAATACGTGAAATACAAAAATAATTCTTAAAATTAACGCCAAATTTACATACACTGACTTGACTGAAAAATACAATGAAGTGAATGACGAAAGTCTTATGCAATTTACATACAATTACTTAAACCTACAACAAAGGAACTCAACTTACGAGCTGTCTATACATCTGGTTACATTAATGAAATACATGAATAATATATTTACTCTACTAGACCAGCTTCATATCGTAAGTATATATATATATATATATATATATATATATATATATATATATATATATATATATATATATATATATATATATATATATATATATATATATATATATATATATCACGCTGACCACTGGATTGGTGATTGTGGGAGACTTCAGTCTGATTGCCCACAGCAAACCAACCCAGTATGGGTGGTCCTGACTAGTGCAGCTTTGCTGATCATGGTAATATACAATCCCCTTTACTCTTATGGTATATATATATATATATATATATATATATATATATATATATATATACATATATATATATATATATATATATATATATATATATATATATATATATATATATATATATATATATATAAATATAAATATATATACATATATATATATATTTATATATATATAATTGCTGTATAATTCATTAAAGGTTACGAAGATTGTCTTTAGCATGAAAACTTTGTTCTTTTATCGGTGAGCATACAATTTGAGATGTGTATAGTGGAAACACGAGCAGGATCAGAAATTAAAGTTTTTCTATTTAAAATATTTTCAAATTTGTATCGGAATTTTATGGTTACCCAAATACGTTTCATTAAAGAAATCGATAATGTGCATTTTATCTTCTGTGTTACTCTCTTAAGATAACGAACTTTGGGTAACTTACAGAACCCGTCTAACTTTAATTATTAAGCGTTAATTTTTACGTGAACGTTTTGAATTTCAATATATTTTTTTTAATTTTACAGCATTTTCAATGTTTATATCTTACGTGAATTTACAATTCATGTAATATTTGTTTTACATATGTTTTTCCTTATTTTCCTTTAATTATATTGTCTTTATCATTACATTACAACATATTGTAACATTAGCTTAAATGCAGTCCAAAAACACTTATTACTTTTGGTTTGATCTCAATTCCTTGCATTTTTTCTTTTAGGCTATCTATGATGAAATTATTGAGTTGCTGCAAACCTAGCTTCATAACTTTTGATAAATATCCTCACAATATTCATGTAATAAATCATTATGAAGCTATTGTCTTTTACTACTTTGAAGGACCTCGTTCGAACTACTCAATGCACATTATATTGAACTGAAATGATGGCAACGGTATTTAAATGGAGAAAATTGTTCTCGTCTGATAGCTGCAGTTGGCATGTGAACCTCTGTAGTATGAGATCCTTTACTTTGGGAGTTTTCACTTTTGGTTCTCGAAGCATAGCTAAACGGAAACTTCTTTCTATTGACTAATAAGCGTAATCGCAGATTTTTCCTTTTCAAATACTTGGTTAATACTCTTCTCGATGTGCTTAACTCGGCCAACATCATTTACCCCACCGCCATTATTGTGTCTCGCCACATTATCCCGTGTTAATACTATAAGAATATAACCATACAGTAAAGTAATAGTGGAATCTTTAGGTACTTAGTCCAGTTACTTAGGTTTTAAGCATTGTAGCTTTACAATAATGCAGGTGCGGAGTTGTGTTTGACTTCTAAACGGCTATATTTTAAATGGTATTGTTATATTAACCTCCTGTGAGGAAAAATATTGTTTAGCAGTAAAGAGAGGAACTTTTAATGCACTATTCCACGATGCATATTCGGCTGATCCCTCCACGTTGATAGTTTATATTTATTTTTGTATATAGTAATATAGTAATCAAGGAGAGAGAGAGAGAGAGAGAGAGAGAGAGAGAGAGAGAGAGAGAGAGAGAGAGAGAGAGAGAGAGAGAGAGAGAGAGAGAGAGAGAGAGAATCTTAAAAGCCTTTTTTATGCTCTTGATGTAACAAGATAGGAAGTTGATAATATTTGAAAGACGATTTTGATAATACACTATTTTTGCTTCACTTCTCAACTGTATAATCTTCTATGCCTACACGACACTGAAAATGCTTTCGTGGAAAGCAAACTAGAAAATATTATTAAAGCTATAAACAATGGAAAGGACAATATACTAGCAATTGCTGAATTTCATGAATAGAAATAAGTCTCCCCATCACCCAGGACTTTGAGCTCATATGTTACCTGTTTAATGTCTCCTAAGTTTTTTTATTTTATGCCCCACTATATTAAGAATTTGACGGATTTTACAGCTAGTAAAAACTAGGGTCACCTTTAATTACGATCATTGTAACTCCACAACATTAACAAATTACAGCACCGTATAGGTCCCCTTTACTCTGAAAGTACGTTCAGGGTATAAAGTCCCGTATCGCGGAACCATTTATTGTGATCCATATTATTATTTTTTTCCACTAGGTGTTGTTAAAATAACCATAGACGTTGGGGAATTATCTAGAGCATGAGGTATCCCTCCCCCTCACTCCATACCTCCTTTCAATCAAGACTCACGGCGCAAGTACTAATCCATGAGTTCCACCGCGCAGTCTGTGGTTGCAATAACTTATCCTCATAAAAAGTTAATGTCATAGATTGACTTCTATGTAGCTTATTATTGGAACGACCCGATTAGATGTTCGGGTAGGGGACGGTTGACCCCCAAATATGGAAGATAGAACGGCCTCTGACTAGGAACTTTCCTTGGAAATAATAAATATAACATCAAACTCGAATTATACCAATTTGGATGTTTGTCCTGTGTATAAACTTATATATTTAGGTACATCCTCTCTCTCTCTCTCTCTCTCTCTCTCTCTCTCTCTCTCTCTCTCTCTCTCTCTCTCTCTCTCTCTCTCTCTCCTTTTAACACGCACTCACACACACACACACACACACACACACACACACACATATATATATATATATATATATATATATATATATATATATATATAAATATATATATACGCACACAAGATATATGAGTGTATGTATCTTATATGTTAAAACTAATCATTCTAAGAAATCTGAACTTTGTTTGACATATTTTAAGGAGATGTTACCTAACAGTGTATTTAGAAGGGGAAAGCAGGTCTACAGAATTTTTGAATTACCCAAAAAGAGAAGAATCCGGTTAATATTGCTAAAAGTTTTTAGAGATTACTGATGTGTTTATTTACTGAGAGTGTGAGCAGGAAGTGACGTTTATTGTGTTAAGTGTCAGATGTACAAAACCCGGGTGTTTTTGTTAACTCCAGAAACGAGAGAGAAGATTGTGAGAAAGAAAATGTCAGGTTTTATTGAGTGACAAGACAGTCTCCTAATACAGGGAGCAATACTTAAAATAAGTTCTAAATCCCCTATGTTAATCCATAAGGATTTAGGCTGAGAATTACATGGGCCGTTTAAAATCCTACCCTGTCCAAAGGCTTAACAAATTCATAACTTCCGGTATCGTCGGAGGGTTGTATTTATGGCGTGCCATTTCTTAGTTATACAGCCGTGGTAGGTATTGTGTGTTTTGTAATGCACATCACATCATGCAATTTTATCGTTGTATTACCCCTTAAGATTTTAATCTAATTCTACTTATGATCTATTGAAAAATGCGATAGATAGACAATTAAATCTACTCCCTAATTAGATATGAAAATAAGAGTATTTCTATGTATGTCTAAAAACAAAAAACAAAATATTTTTTTTCTTAAATCCAAATAAGAATATTTCTACTTATACCCAAATGAGAATATTTCTACATCTATGCAAATAAATGTATTTTTATGCAGACAAATATGCATATATTTACGTATCCAATAACAATATTTTCACATATCCAAATAACATTATTTTCCCATAAAACCAAATAAGAATATTTTCACTGGTATCCAAATTAAAATATTTTCTCAAATCCAAACAAGAATAAAATCACATGAATCTTATAAGATAAGAATGTTTTCACATTATATAAATAAGTATATTATATTTAAATAAGAATATACTCACATATCCTAATAAAACTATTTTCACGCATATCTAAGTATGTTTATTTTCTCATATAGCCAAGTAATATTTTTCACGTATCCAAATATGTTCACATATATCCAAAGTATATCTTCACATGTAAGCCAATGTAGTTCGTAGAAATGTAAGCGTTGCCTGAATAGGCAAAAGTCTAATATAAAGTAATCCTAAATGTAAATTTTAGGAAAAATGTGAAAAGTCGTAAAGTTTATTGTGGTGAAACATTACATAGTAATTACGAAAACTGGTTCATCACAAATTAAATATTTTTTCCAATCGCCACCAAAGTAATGGAGAAATTATTTGTAGGTCAAACATAATAAGTGAAAAAAGAAGGTAGCAGTAGAAACTCCTTGTACTCACTCACCCCATCTAGTGACGATCGGAGCACGTTTGAGACGTAGCTGAGGATAAGGTTGTAAATCAGGAATTTCACATGGTCATTACCTCTCGTCAGTCATTTGACAGCTTCCATTGAAGTTGAAATATTTGGTGACCGTTTGTTTTGTTAATGCCTCGAAATGTTCGAATCTGACTCTGTGTTTAATCTACTCACATATCATCATCAGTGTGCTATATGTGCTATATGATTGTTTCCTCTGCTATTTGAGCCGCAGTTTATAGTCTTAGAAGCATTAAATTTTATTGGTGGAGCTTCAGGGCCCCAGCTATTAACTGTCGATAGAAAGTAATGTCTCTGGAGTAAACACCACAGGACATACATCGAAGCCAATGGGAAGATACGCGTGATTTCGTCATTATCAAAAATTGTTCTTTAGTTACTTGACTTTTCCGATTGGAAATAACGCGATTTGAAAGACATTAACCGCTATTGAGAACCACCTTGAGTGACAATCGGTTAATGCTGGGAATACGATCGTTGATTATAGTGGTAAAGCCGAGATTAATGACATCACCACAATGCCTGCTTTACTTTTAGTCAACTGCTAATCAGAGCTCATTTTTTACAAGCCCCACCTTACTTAGTATAAGTCTTGTACGTGGTCCTTAGCACAGATGTAGGGCGTTTGCCCTTTCTTAGGTGAAACCAGCCACCACTAGTTATTACTCTATTACTACTTTATGAATTTGTCCTCTGGTATTTCCTTTTATTTGTTAAACTAAACACACACACACACACACATATATATATATATATATATATATATATATATATATATATATATATATATATATATATATATATAACCAAAAATGCCTTATGATACACACACACACACACACACACACACATATATATATATATATATATATATATATATATATATATATATATATATATATATATATATATATAAATCGGTGCTAAGGTTTGAATTCGTGACCAGGCAGAAGTATTTATCATGAAAAGAATATTCTGCTAGGTCTGCGATCATGCGATAGAGTGAATTCGATATTTAAAGGTATTGGTTTTTACCTGAATAAATAGAAAACAGGTGGTAGTGATACAATTATCATTACACACACACACACACACACACACACACACACACATATATATATATATATATACACTATATATATACAAATACATAAATACGTACATACATACATGCAGTATATATACAGCGTTTATATATATATATATATATATATATATATATATATATATATATATATATATATATATATATATATATATACAGTTTGTGTACATATATATACACAGTATATATATTTATATATATAATAAGTATATATGTAAGGATATATATATATATATATATATATAATATATATATATATATATATATATATATATATATATACATATATATGTGTGTGTGTATGTGTCTGTGAGGGTGTGTGTATGCTTGTGGGTCTTATTCTTCTTTGGAGCCATATGTGCTAGAGAGAAAGGGTTGATATAATACTCATATTGCACTGCTTTGATCATAACTTTGCAAGTAACGATCTATTATTTTCAACTCTCCATTCTGTTAATGCCTCTTCTGCTCTTGGTGTTATCATCATTCCTACCCCTCGTCTTCGACTGTATGTTTTTCTTGAGTATATATATATATATATATATATATATATATATATATATATATATATATATATATATATATATATATATTGCCTTGATCTAAGATTTCTTTACCAATCCCCCTACAATGTGTTTCATTTACGGCCAAGATATCCAAACTGTATTTCATAAATTCATTCTCCACTTGCTGGAGCTTCCTAATCTGATTCGGGCTCTAACTATCCAATCACCAATTTTCAATGTTTCTTTAGTATTTATAAACAGGGAGATTCTTAGCACCCCGCTACGCACGTCACTGTGGGCCATTCTGTCATTTTCACTTTTCATAGACTGACTAAATTTATAGAGGATTCATTAGCTATATTCATCAAAGGATAGCCAGTTCCTTGTGATGCGCAGTGCCTATGTAACTAAGGCATGTGACCCCTGCCGGTCCATACTAAATTTAATTGCACTAAGATCATCCACCAGGCATCAAGAGTAGAAGACAAAAAGATTTTTTATATACCGCTTTAAACCTAATCCATCATCCGGCTGGGAATAACATTTTATCTGATACAATTCCGTGACAACCGGTAGGAAATTGTATTGAACATCGTCAATGGATTTTGTCTAGAATAATTTTTTTTTTTCCTTCGCCTAGTATCCACAAATCTCGTTACCGACTATTTGCTGTTTAAAGATTAGGAGTCATTTGATTACAGCACTTTGCTACCCTAATTTCGTAACACGAAAATGCTCTTCCCTCTCATGAATTACGAAGAGGAAGCCAATTGAGTAAAGGTTATTGTCAATAGTTGGTATTGAAGCTAAATGGGAGAAAATGACGGATATAACTCATGATTCTTTAGCATTATTTCCTATTAAAGTAAAACCATGCTAGAATAATGATCGGAAGTCGGCTTGATACGTGATAGGTTTGGATTAACTGGTATGAACAAGTTATATGTGCTGGTCTTCAGGGAATTGCTGATCGTTTGTTCTTATCAATACGCCTGCTGTAAAGGTTGCACGTTTAAAGGTTTAAATTCCGCTCATGAATGACAGAGGCAAGGGACAGTGACATTGCCCTAGCAAGCAGGACAATGCCCTAGACTATAGACTGATAATATATCATATGGAAAGCTCCCAAGCCCCCTCTCCACCCAACCTAGGACCATGGAGAGCCAGGCAATGGCTGTTGATGACTCAGCAGATAGACCTATAGGCTCCCCCAAACCCGCATCCTTATCTCACAAGGATGGTAAGGTTGCAGACACTAAATGGCACTAACGAGTCTGAGCGGTACTCAAACCCCTGTCTGGCGATCACCAGGCAGAGACGGTATTATTACTGATAAATGTCGGAATTAATGTAATTGGCCTTTTTTATCTGGAGATTTATCGAAAGTATGATACTGCAATAATTTTTGAAAATATAGTTTTCGGTGTCATCACATCGAGATTTCTGTTCCTTATCTCTTCCTAACTCAGTTTTGTGATTTGCTATCGGGCTTAGAGATGTGCGATTTTGAATGTAATTTTGAATTTTTACCCACCACTTTTCACTTGTTATGATGGCAAGCATAAAAAAAATTTACTTGGTTTATTTTCTATATACCAAGTTTTTTTCATCCCACATTGTTTTTCTTTCTGGGTCATATCTATTTTTTCCTGTGTTTTTCTTGTTTCCATTGCATAAGGACGGAAATGACATACACTAAAGTATTTACTAATTACCTGCGAGGTAAAGTTGTAAGTTGGTTGTAAGACACTCGACAACTAATTTTGAAACATTCGATGATGCCGAGGAGTAAACTTGCAAGTAGTGTTATTCTGTTCACTGTATGTGTGTGTGCGTTTAGCTTCAATACAATAATGATAATGGCTTTTGGCACCTTCATGCTCCTTTTAAAACGTCATCTACATGATCCCATACTGGGGGTTAGATAGTGCTATCAGTGCACCTCGCACGGTGTACTGTAGACAGGGTCATTTTGGCTCCTAGTTATATCCCCTCTTTAACCTTTAATATAAACCTGTTTCTTCTTTCATATTGATTTCCAGCCTCTTGTATTTTTCTTCATACTGCAACTACGGGGATTTCATCATGTTGCACATGGGCGCTAATTGGCTTTTAGGCCCCAGCGCTTGACGCTCTGAGGAAAATTCTTAAATCCAATCATCTTTACTTTTCTTGTTTAACAGCTGTTGTCGCAATTGTTGTAAGAATTAATTCCCTGCATTTGCTTGATTCTCATATACTATATAATTGCTTAAATTTTCGTAGTTTTATTATTATTATTATTATTATTATTATTATTATTATTATTATTATTATTATTATTATTATTATTAGGTAAGCTACAACCCTATTGGAAAAGCAGGATGCTACAAGCCCTATGGCTCCAACCGTGAATCTATATAGCCCAATGAGAGAAGGGTGTAAGGAAATAAAAATTGCAAAATATCGTAATATCAGTAACAAACTTAAAATAGATTTGTCATATATAAACTATGAAGAGAAACGTATGTGAACCTGTTCAGCAAAAACATTTGCTTTAAGTGTGAATTTCTGAAGTTCCACTAATTCAACTGCGACATTTGGAAAATCGTTCTACAATCTGGTCAGCGTTGGAATAAAACTTAGAATACTGTGCTGTGTTGAGCCTTTTGATGGAGAAGGGAAGATTTTTCTAGTTAACTGCATACCTAACACTACTTACAATGATACAGTCGGGGAAAATCTGAATGCAAAGGGTGGTCAGAATTATGTAAAATCCTATGCAACATGCACAAGAACTAAATAACTGAAGGATGGTTTCACAGATTAATATCAAGATCGGGAGTAAGATATTTAATAATACCGTAGGTTTCTATCCAACAAATTAAGATTAGATTCAGTAGCTGAAGACCAGACAGGAGGACGATAGATAGAATAAAAGATTTCAAAATTTTTTACAGGATGGATTGATGACCGAAAAATCTTAAAAAACTTTCTATTATTGACATACATTTTTTTTTAATTTTACTTTCAAGAGATTTTGATAACTGAAGTATGGATTTTTATTTGTAAAAGTATATACAATGATATGTTTATATATCAGGTTTATATACGTATTGTATTGTTTACATTATCATTAATTCGTATTTAAGATTTCCTTTAATTATAAACGTGAATATTTCCATTAATCTAGCAGGCTCTTACATTATTATTGATTCGTATTTAAGATTTCCTTGAATTATAAAGTGAATATTTCCATTAATGTAGCAGGCTCAGAAATTTGAGTAGCAACATTTTCCAGAGAGAAATTTTACAATGATTATCTATAAGTAAAAACAACATAAATTACTCTTGCCTTTTATGGCTGTCATTATAGTAGTCTTTAATTTGATCCCAAATACTCAATCCATGGGAATCTCTTGTAAGAGTTCAACATATTTGTTTGTTGATGTACATTTGGTAGTATAAAAGAATAACGATATCGTATTAAAAAGGTTTTCTAAAAATATATGAATATCTTGTTTGTAAAAGACGGGCTTTTATTTTGTGTAGATAATTTGAATAATTTGTATTCTTATTATCCATTATTATTTTTTTTTTATTATTTCTTTATAGAAAATAAATGAAGAAACTTGTACCGCTGTCATATTTTTAGTTTTATTAATTTATATTGATTTATTTCTTATTTTTATCATTGAAACTAGATTAATTGATTTGTAGTTCTGGTTCAGCATTTCTGGTAATAAATGGTGAATGAAAAATCATGACTATTTTCATGGAACTGTCTTCTATACTTAGGCTTAAGAAATATAGATTTTCTGAACAAAGAGAAACGTTAAATGACTAGAATGTACTCCATATATATTGTTATAGTAATGATAACAATAATAACAGTTTGTCTTATGGTTAACAAAGGGAAGGTAAAACGTAGTTTGAATTGTGCCTCATAGATGACGTCAATTTCTATTGTTGAAAATAGCAATTACATGGACTACTGATTGTAGAGGAAGGCAGAGAAATATACGTGAATGAGCGATCGAAGCAATTGTCTTTTCCCATAGATTTTATCACACGTTTATGTGCACTTGGTACCGGAAGTGTTATATCCCTAGCGCCGCCAGGTAGTGCCTAACTGTAAATTTGGAAATTTCATTTTATACCTACCTGAAACAGCTGCAAGTATATTTCTTGATCTGAAGTTGAGTTTATACCTTGCAGAAAGAATTACTCTTCATACTGAAGTACAGTAGCGGTAACTAATCGCTCTTTCCGGGGAACATTTTGAAAAGATTTTATTTTTGTATTTTTTAATTTACGAAATAATTAATAATTGAATTTCGTTGAGTTTTTCCACTCATATTGTTTCTGCTACTGTATTGCTACTAGTTCGCATTTTGCCTAAAACTATGTGTGTTTCAGAGAGAGAGAGAGAGAGAGAGAGGAGAGAGAGAGAGAGAGAGAGAGACAGAGAGAGAGAGAGAGAGAGAGAGAGAGAGAGAGAGAGGGGGGGGTATTGTATTCTCACTGTGTTCTTCCCTCGTCTTTTATAACTCCATTCGTTCCGGTGGCGAACCGGAAATTAATTAGGAATTAGGAGCAAAGCTAAGGTAACTAATTCGATAATTACCTGTGCTGCCGTGGGAGACGCCCGCCTCATTCACAGACACCTTGTGCTTGTTTGTGAGTTGTAATCACTCTTTAAACTTCTTTATGAAGCCTTGCACCTTAAGTAATGGTACCTTTCAGTAAAAATCATTAGTATCCTTATCGCCATTATATTACTCGGAGTTTTGGTATGATGATACGTGACGCGGTGATGTATGATGAGCTGGAAATGATGAATGAAACGCATTCCTCGCTGGTTATCCAAATGTTAATGACTGGGTTTACTCTGTTTGAAGGATATATTTTTATAGAGTATGATGTGAAGTTCCACCTTGAAGAGGCTTTATATTTTTATCTTAAATACGTAACGAAAAGGAAACTTATCTCGTGCACAAGAGAATACGAAACACTATTTCCCTGTCCGGAAAGTTTTCCTTTGCATAGTGACATTGTATCTCCCTCTAATCATGCAGAAAATCTGATCCGTCAGGCATGTAGGATGTAGGTCAATTTGATGACATTTTTTTTTTTCTAAGAAAAGTATTTTTAGTCTTATCATATGCCTACAATGAGATTAGAGGCTAGGAGGAATAGTCGGATATATAATATTCCTTCTTGCACACCCACCATCATCCTCCGAAAGACACTATTGATAGATTCATATGTATATTTGAATATTAGAGATTTCTTCTTGAAAATTTCCATTGTAAAAATGGGTCTCTAGGCCATTTTGTTCGAATACCCGTAGTGAGATATTAAGCCCAATTTTGCCCGAGACAAAATATAGTACATACATATGTTTTGTGCTCATAATGAAGCAAACCATACATATAGTAAGGGATTTTCGTATACCAAATGATAGCTTATAAACTATTCTTTGTAATGATACCAAATATATGCTAGTCTGACTAATCCATATCAACTAATAATCCAATGAAAGGGCAATGATCAAAACACGGCAAGCACATTTTTTAGGAATAATCTAAATTGCTGCCTTCAAAGGTTAATTTAGAGCAATGCATTTGTAATCATTATATTTAAATGTTATATGATTAGAAATGACATTCAATTTACATTTTGATATAGTACCATGAAAATTCAATGATCTTAACTCAACATATGTAACGATTAAGTCAATTATTTTTTTTAGAAAGCATCAATTTGTTTAATCTGTGGCGCTCAAATGTCAACTGGTACAATTATTTTGTTCATAGTGCAAAACAAGATTTATAATGACAACATTGATTCCCCTTTGGCACATAAACGTCTCTCAGTAATCACACTCTGTGATCTACATCTAGCTCATATTCCAGGTCAGACTCTTCATCAGAGGATAAATTCTCAACATCTGGCTGTAGCAAATCTGCTTTATCTTAGTTTTCTTAAATCTGATATAACAACAGGCTGGACTCAAAGATATCTACTAGCTGAGCTGTTAGAATAGGTATCATTACAAAGGAGAGTTTCTAGGCTATCATTTGGTATAAATTTATTGCATGCTATAAGTTTATTTTGCTTCATAATGAACACATAACAGATCTATGTCCTATATTTTTCTCGGGTAAAATTAAGCTTAACGTCAACGGGGGGTGCCCTTACGAAATGACCCAGAAACCCATATTAGCAAAGGAAACGTTCATGGAGTCATGGAGACATCTCTGATATTTAGATATACATAAAATCTATTAAAAGGGGGTTTTGGAGGTTCAGTAGTTGGGGGGGGGGGAGTTTGTATATGGGGCTATTATACATGTCCGACTTGTAGGGTATAGAAGTCTTTCTGTCTTGATTGTATATTTATTGCTTGCCTATGTAAATGTTTGCTATAAATGGGATTTGTAAATTTTTATAGGAAGGTAATTGGAAGCAATTTACCCGTCCTATTTCTTAAATCAGGCACTTTGTTCTCTCATTCCTCTTGTTAATAATCTAAAATCATTAATTTTTCCGGCCATTTCGTCTTTTCATTTCTTGTGTTCTTGAGAGTTCGTCTCTCCTTTACAATTTTTTTCATATTACTAAGCTTTTTGTGGACCGTCTTTCCCACTCAACATTATTCTTGATATTCTTTTTCCGTGTGTTGTAAAACTCAATTTTTTGCGTTTTCACGATTTTTGCAGGTCACTTTTTATCCATGACTAATATTCTTTTCTTTTTTTTTTAATAATTTTATTAGTTTGTCTTTAATTTGACAAAAATTTCATTAAGTGTTTTCAACTTTGTTCTAATTCAAAAAGGTTTTATTTTCAATATTTTCTTAACTTCACTTCATTACTTTCATTTCGACAGTGCCATAAATTTCAAATTTTTAACATCGATTTAATTCTTCATTGTATTTCTTTTAGATTGTCATAATCCTTCAGTAATTTCTTCTTCAGAATTCCTAATTCTTCTTTATCAAATATTTCTAATTTCTCATTGGTTTCTTATTTAACTTTGTGCTAATTCTTCAGTTTTTTATTTTCAACGTTGCCTTTAAACTCAGCGTTTTTATCGCAGTCGTCTTGACGCCAGTTAGAGTAACCCAATGATTCTTATTAGTTTTGGTGTTATTAGCCAAATTACAATCCTATTTGGAAAAGAAGAATGCTACAAACCATAGGACACCAATGAGGAAGACAGACCAGTGCGGAAAGGAAATAGGATGAACGAATAAGCTACATACCTTAAATAAATCAGTCATAGATAGACTATGAATGAGATTTATGGCAACCTATTCAACAAAAAAAGCATTTCATACAAGTTTGAACTTCTGAAGTTCCACTGGTTCACTGATGATTTCACAATCTGGTTACAACTGGCATTACACTTCCAGATTACTGTGTAATGTTCAGGTCTTATGATGAATAAAACAAGATTTAGAATTAACTGCATACTTAGCAGTTTACTACGTACAGGATGTTACAGTCTGGAAAGATGGGACTGCAAAGTATGCTTAGAATGATGTTATAATCAGTTTAGTTTTCTTACTTAAAAAACTTGTAATTCCTTTAACTCTCCCTTCCCCTCCCCTCTCCTTTTCAATTATTTATTATATTTAGAACAAAATTCATCTAGTAACTTTTAAAAACAATAATAAAGAGACCCATTACTTTTTAATTTCACTGAAATCTGTCACAAAAATTATTTATTCTTAAAATTTCGGTATTGTGAATTATTTTTTGTTACACTTCAGCAAAGAAATTATTTGTTCTTTGTTTGTTATCGGATTTTACTTGTATGATACTTCTTTTCCCCCGTATGACATTCATTTTGACGTTTTTATGCTTCTGTACAATAATTTTTTCTTTGCAAGTTAGTCATCTCTCTGAAATGTAGAATACAACATAAAATAGACCTTCACAGTATAAAATGTAGCAGGCACTTGATATTTTTTCCCCGAACAGAGTTAGCAGGAAGTCTACTTCGACAATGTCAGGTTGAATGACCTTCGGATTTTACAAATAGCTACCAGCTAGGCGCTTAGGAAGGGTTCTCGCTTAGAAGTCGATACATTTTAGAAGCGGGAGGGTTATTTTGCGGTTTCTCGAAGCTTAGAAATAAATGCTTTTACAGGAAATACTTAGAGGGGGAGTTTGGTCTTGAATTTACTGGCGATTTGACTTGTGGAAGAAAATATAGCTTCAGCAGTTACCCTTGTCCACAGACATAATGTTGTTCCTGGGTGACATTGGGGTACAATTTGTCTAATGATGATGTAAACATATGCTTCAGGTTATAAGTACATAATTCATGTTTGAGCATTGCAAACAACATTGCTTTAACATGTAGCAGATGGTTATATGTATGTTTTCTGCCTTTATTTCTGCATACAAGTGTGTATATGTATGTATACTGTACACACACACACGTGTGTGTGTATATATATATATATATATATATGTGTGTATATATATACACATACATACATTTATAAATTGTTTATTAAATGTTCAGGCACTTGTGGCATCAGTTATTTAAAGACACCACTTTTATAGTTTTGTGTATCTTTTCTTGTCTTCAGGACTATACTGTAGTTTTGAAGGAGGTGACTTTTGAATAGCGGTTTTTGCCATAAATAATGGAAATAATCAGCTTATCCTTACAAAGAAATCCTAATCCCCTTAATGACGAAAAACAGAAGAAATTTAAAAACAACAAATGGGAAAATTGTAAATATTTTGCCCCCCCCCAAAAAAAAAATCTGAGAATGTTACTGAAGGTATCTGGTCCTTCTGTAAAGCTTAGAAATTCCAGTTTGAGTCCCAAACCTCTGAAATGAAGTGCAATATTGATTCCTCAATGAAATCCCACAATAACAGTTCTTCTAATCCTTGTTAGTATGAATACACTTTCATTATATAAGGATTGTGATTTCTTTGTAAGGAGCCCTGGCGATAGCCATTAGTTACTGGCTGCTACAAATGTCGGCGTAAGTTGGCCTTGAATATATGTAGCAGCGGATTAATAGATTTCGTATTTTCTTCAAACCTCTATTTCCGAAGACAAAAAATTATACAAAAAACTGCTCAAAAACCCTATATATCCATGTAGCCTATACGAGTATATATATATATATATATATACATATATATATATATATATATATACATATGTATATGTATATATATATATATATATATATATGACGCAAATAGTTATGAATAACGTATCATTATACATTGTTTCTTTCTAAGGTTCTCCTTCTTGAATGTACAATATTTATTTTCTGGAGGTAGTTGTGTTTTCATTGTATATTGATATATATATATATATATATATGTATATATATGTATATATGTATATATATATATATATATATTATATATATATATATATATATATATGACGCAAATAGTCATAAATAACGTATCATTTTACATTGTTTCTTTCTAAGGTTCTCCTTGAATGTACAATATTTATTTTCTGGAGGTAGTTGTGTTTTCATTGTATATTGATATTCGAAGTTTTTTTGTGCGTTTGGCAAGATGAAAACAGACATATCTCTCGAGTTTTAAGTGTTTCTTGTGAGCAACAGAGTCAAGGGACAGGTCAAGGCCTTACAAACGAAAATTACACGAACACCAGGATGAGTGCCTGATAATTTTCCACAGAAAGGCTGAGAAGTGATAGAAAGGACATGGTGGCTGGAGGA
>NC_090761.1:45407124-45412124 GCF_036898095.1 Palaemon carinicauda
CCTCCGCCAACGAAGTTGGAAGGAGGTTATGTACTATCCCCGGTTTTGTGTTTGTGTTTGTTTTTAAACAGGTTCCTAGCCGCAATTTTAATCGAAGAGTAATGAAACTTGCAGGAATTTTAAACAGTTATGTAAGGAGCTGGAAATAGGTAAATTTTGGAAGGTTAAAGGTCAAGGTCACAAATGAGTTAAACTTTCAAAATCTGTCCAAAAGGTTGAGAAATAAGCTGCCCTGGTGGAGGTCTGCGCTCTACTAAGTGCCCCTCTAGTTTTGAAAAGGTTTCCACATTTGTACTTTTCATAACATTAATTAATCGAAATTTTAGGTGTTTGGAACTCTGTATGTGTGTACTGTATATTGTATCAATTATACTTGCTATTTATATTTCGATTATGTTTACTCTTGTTTTTTCGTGATTGGTGTTGCTGAAGAGATATTTAAAATATAAAATCGTTTACCGTTTTTTTACGTGTTTTGGTATAATTTTATCATTAGGATTATCATACATTAATTTGAAACTGCATGATATGACCAGAATACTATTTGATTTTTTCTTAAAACTATTGTCAGAAAATCTAGTTTTAAGTAGGCGATGAAGAGTAAATCAAATAGTCGTAGCATCCATAAATAGTAGTTAGTATAATGTTAATGCGATTATACACAGTGTTTTCAGAAACCAACTTAATATTTGTTGTCGCAATTCGAGGACGCGAGATTAAATCCCCCACACATATAGACACCAGTAACGAAAAACAAATTGCGGGTGTCCAAGGGTTGTATAACTTACGTCTACCGATGGTCTCATTATCCAACGACACTAGTAATTTTCTTACATCCGAACATTTGAAATGAATCTCTCCATATATAGAGTTTCCTTCTGTGACGTGTCATTAGGTTCTATTGCCCGGAAAATTGTGACCCATTTGAGTTGGGAAAACGGTATTAAGTCACTCTGGTGTTTACAGACACTTGGGGAGAGTGTACTACGCTTAAGCGTGTAGAAGTAGTTCCATTTGAACTGGATACACCGAAGTAATATTTCTGTTAATTTTACTTGTTTCAATGTGTATGACTCTGATTGGCAATGGGAAGTAATTTAATTGGCATATCTTTTGTTTTTTAGATTCTGTACATATTATATGTAGCCTATAACGATTTTTTTGCTGGTTTCGAAATATTTTTTATTGTATATATATTTGTTATATATTGCCGTTGGCGTTATATCACATCAAAGCTGTTTTTATTATTCAGTTCTATTTGTCATAATACGTTAAATTTAGTCAGTGTTCTGAAACTGTCTTATTATTATTATTATTATTATTATTATTATTATTATTATTATTATTATTATTATTATTATTATTATTATTATTATTAACCAATATGCAACCCAAGTTTGGAAGACAAAATTTTACTAGCCCAAGGGCCTTAATAATAAAAAGATACAAATGTAGAATATATTGAACAATTTTATATTAAGATAAGTAACAACACTAAATATATGATGTAACGCATAAGCATTGAAAGGCTACTAATGTCAACTTGCTCAACAGAAAAGCATTTGCACTAAGCTTGAGCGTCCGAAGTTCCATTGATTCAACTATTTGATTGGGAAGATTTTCCAGATTTTCGCAGCAAGAATAAAACTGTGTAACCTAGCTTTATGAAAGTCAATGCAACGCTGTTAGAATTACTGCATACACTAAGAGCTAATTTAATGAAGGTGCCAAAGATTATATCCAGATCAGGGATAAGGAATTCAATTGAGCATGATCGTTTGCCTAACACGTTAAGGCGGTAGTCACCTGCTGAAGACCAGGCAGGAGAACAATATTCGAGGTATGACAGAATAAAGAAATTTAAATATTTCTTGAGGATAAGCACGTCTCCAAAAGTTTTGGTTGTAGAAATTTAAACCTCTGTCATTGATGACATGTCATTTCCATCCTTGAAGAAACATTAGCAGAAAAAAGGGCGAGAATAAGTGGTCTAGCAAAACTATGAATTTTCGTATGGAAAAAATTCAGTGACTCATTAACTTGAAGCAGTGGTACTTGATTATGTGATATATTTGCATGAAAGATAATATTAAATTTTTGTAAACCAATAGATGAATGAATCTCGAGTTATGTTAAAAAAATTATCGGCTATAAAATATGTTTTAATAGATTCATTTATATATGGTGACGAAAACGACAGAGTAATATGCAGTGGTTGAAGTTTGAAGTTGGTACAGTACTGGTTGGGTATTTAAAATAAATTGCAAAAATCTTTGAAATATTTTGAGAGGTGAGAAACTTGAAGGTAAGTGTAAATGGGAGTAGGGGGTTGAAAATAGAATGTCTGCATGTATGGTGGGAGTATGGATTTGTTTTTGTATTTGGGAGTTAATGTACGGGATGATTGTAAGATAAAATGTGAGTCAAGGAATAGATGAGATGAGGCAAGAGAGGGTACCAGGGGTATCGAAAGTGGTATAAATTGATTGATTATCGAACAACATCTCATTTATGAATGTGTAGTGTGGACGTTAAATGCAAATGAGGAAAACTGTAGATAGTGATCGGTTTTATAGCATATGTGACATACGAAGATTTCGATGTATGGAAGTGAGGGGATATATGAAAGTGTTAACAAGGTGTACATAGGTGAAGATCCAGATCAGAGTTTTAAGAGAGTGATCATGTGGTAAGAATGGAAGATACTATGAAAAAGAAGTATATTCGAAGGGTTAGTTCTGAAAAAAAATGGATAAAGACCTAGAAAGCCCTGAATGCTTTGTATGAAAGAGCTTGCAAGGTAGAGGTGAAGGTCGAAGAGTGTGTAGGGCGTTCAACGCACCACTAACGAGTCTGCTATTGTGGAAACTTCTGGTCAGCTGTCTCATTTGAGATTCAGTGACAACTGTGTTGTTTTCCCTCAAGAGTCCTCTCTTATTAGAAAAATGTATAGAACTCAATTTAGTGATTTTTAAAATATTATAATAAGCTACTAAAATGCGCCATCGTAATTGTCTCTTCGTCTCTAAAACCTTGGAGTGTATTAATTATTTTAGTTATGTTTGTTTGTGATGGATTTTTGTTTCTACTCGTCATTGTACTATCTTCTATTAATAGGATCGAAGTTTTATATATAATTAAAAGCTAGTGTGAGGGACAACCTAATTTCCTTCTTTGTCTACGAGAGGGAAATAAAGAATGGAAAAGGAAATTGAGCACAACAATAAGGATGGAAATTCATGTGTGTCTTTGACGATATAGATTTTAGCGGTGGGCTGAGTAATACATAACCAAAATAATCTTATTAACGTGTATTATGATTGTTAATATTGCCACTATTATAGATAACCGTCCGTAGTTCCAAGTTACGATTGCTCAAATCATCTATTTCTAGTATGAAATCCTTTGTGATTAATGAGAATTTACCTTTTGGGTCAAGTGTACCAGATTTGTTTGATTATATACTTCAGCCAGGCGAGCAACGTATTTTGTTGTTTTTACCGGATAAGTCAAACTTTTTATTTGTGTAAATTTTACCTCCTTTTTAGAGCGCTCTTCGTCTAAAGTTTTATAGAAGGCATTACTACGGTTGCTGAAGAATGCTTTTCATGGAGATATTCTGCAAAACCCCCCCCCCCCCCGTTGATATATTAAAGGTTGGACATATGTCAGATCATATGCTTCACCGAGTAACTTCATGCATGGTCCTCATCATTCTGTTTGTAACTTGACAAAGCTGTTTGAGAAATCACCACTACATTGCCTATATTATTAGACTGATATTTTAGGCAGGTCATCAGAAATTACTAGGCATTTGACGGGTGTTGAATGCATGAAACCGCAAGTGTCAAATCATAATTTTCTGCATCATTTTGCGAGATAGCAATAAGCACATACGCTTAAATTTAATGACGCTAGAGTAGTGCTGTGTGAGTTATACCAGCTCTGTTGTTTACTGCTTCCTAAAACATTTTGGGTCTCTGATATTGGGGAAATAATGACTCGAAGGAAGAGGGGTCGGTCGGTTGGGGGACTAATTTGTCTTTGTTTAGACTGTACTTCATCTAGTAAGATTTATTTTCCAGTCACAGTTAACCATGGAGTGCAACAAGTGTCAAAATACCATATCACTCTCTTCTTTTTTCTCGACGGTAATATTTGGTTTTAATTTTGTCTCGATTATGGATACTACCTTCAGGCCATGCAGCCTGTGAATTCATCATCAAGTATAACCTGGTGTTATCTGGAATGTATGTAAACGCAAGTGCATGTCAAATTCTTCAAGATATATAAAATTAATGATATCTAATGACCAGTGATATTTAAATACTCAATATCCACTTATCAATGACATCTATATAGTCAGGTATATTTATAAGCAGTAGATTCAGTGTATCCATAATCACAATAGTATAAAAAGGCATTTTTAATATCCATAAACTTGATGGTATCCATTGGGGGGGGGGGGGCAAACAGGAGAGGTACTGTACAAATGTTCGTATGGATATAGACCTTTACATATCTATAAACATTGCTTTATCTATGTTTTTATTTTCAGACAGAAAAAGAAAATGCCTTTATGAAAAAATACCATTAAAATTTAGGATGTATATTTTTGTAATTGAGTTGCTCTTTAAATTTCGACTGGGCATAAATTTATATTGGGCAAAGTGTTCTACCTCCATCTGGTTTTGGATTTGGTTATTCCTGATAAGCCTTTGCTTCTCTTGTACCATTTCATTGTCTATATATATATATATATATATATATATATATATATATATATATATATATATATATATATATATATATATATATATATTTATATATCAGTCAGTTGGTAGTGAAGTTTTGGGACATGCAGTTACAAGGACTAAACCATGTATATGATTTATATGTATATATGTGTGTGTGTGTATATATATATATATATATATATATATATATATATATATATATATATATATATATATATATTAAGAACATATATAAGTCAGTTT
>NC_090761.1:45417124-45419624 GCF_036898095.1 Palaemon carinicauda
GCTGAACGCACCCTTACCTTAGTAAAGCTCAGTGTCATCGAGAATCCACCTTTAAATCATTGTCTCGGTGAATTACTGGTCGCTGAAAATCGAAGATTTATCACATCTTCGGAAGTTCTAATTTGAAGTATGACTTCGACTTCTCTCTTTTATTATTATGATTACTAAGAGAGATTTTGTGGCGATGCATTTTGTCGCTCATATTTCCGGAATAATTTCCAGTTATGGAGAACCTTCCGCGTTTTCCCTCGTGGAAATGTCCGGAAGTAGATGAGTTATCGCCTTTCCTATTTTGTTTTACGTTTGATTTTTTTTCTTACACAGGTATATTCATTTATTTGATTTATTTCCTAAGTTTTGTTAATATTCTTCATGAATATCGACTGGGACTCGAGTCCCGCTCTATGTCGATAGTTTCTTTAATGTCTGCAACCTCACCATCTTCTTTTCGCTAAGGAAGGGGGTTTTCGGGAGCCTGTAGATCTATCTGATAAGTCATCACCAGCCTTTGCCTGGCTCTTCCGGGTCATAGCTTGGATGGAGAGGGGATGGGCACTGATCGTCTGGATATGTATATAGTCAGTCTCTAGGACATTGTCCTGCTTGCTAGGACACTTTCACTGTCCCTTGCCTCTGCCATTCACGAGTGTCCTTTAAACCTTTAAACTCTTGTTTCAAAATGTACAAGAATGTTTAACTACCAAGAAATTATCAAAATATTCATTAAGATTAAAACAAATGTTGTTCATACTGAAACTTGAAGGTAACATTTTATATTTCACTTTGCTGGTTGATTAATTTATTATGTAAGATTGATTAATTTTTTTTTCTTTTTCAAATACTGATTATCAGGTATTACCCCTAAATGTCCTTTTTACCGAACCGTTGTGAGTGACGTTAACCTACTTCTCAACGTATAAGTCGTTTTGTAAAAAAAAAAAAAATACTGTAATATTTAGGCAAGACTTCTATAAATTTTGATGTTGCAGATTTGTTGCTCTATAGTAATACACCTGTTCAGAAAATGTTAACGAATAATACCTTTTCACTTTCCCAAAAAATTAGGACCATACTTAATTAAGGGGAAAATTTAACATGGCAACTGATGTAAACGTTCAAAATGAATCACGTTTTGAAAGTTGGGATTTTTTTACATTTCCTGTGCTTTTTATCTGCTAAACCTTCCCTCTTAATTTATTAATGAAAGAGTGTAATGAATATAAACCTGAGATCTATATTTTCTCTCTTTTATGTGATTGATACTGTCGAATTGTTTCTTGTTCTTCAATTGAATATAGGATTAATAACTTTGGTTCACAGATAAAAAATCTCTATGTGCAACTGATCTTAACTATGATGTATACAGTGTGGGTTCTTATTATTATAATTATAAGTATTTTCTTCTATCCCATTTTTATTTTCAGATCTTGATTATAATAAGTCACAAGAGACTTGTCTCCATTATAAAGATTTTGGCTGATTTTGAAGGTTTAAATCATTATTGCAACATTATTAATTTTATAGAATCCATGATATCAAATTGAAACCTTATCATTGTCAGAAGAATATCGAACCAATGCGTAGTTGAAATCTTCTGCCCTTTGGAAGTAAAAATTAATTTTGTTTATTAGTTTAGTTTCTTTTGAATAAGGGATGCTTTGCTAATGATGAGCTCTCTTAATGAATACTAATTAGATAAGGAATTGCTTAATATGATTGTCCACTTGATTGGAAGTTCTGTCTAAAAGTCATAGAGGAAGATTCTATTAAGAATGATGATAAATTTTGAAGGGTTTTGCAGGAGGAATAATTTATTATGAATTCTTGTAATGATCAGGTTGTTGAATGCTTTCATTGAAAAGTTTATTTTCGTTATTTCAACAGGTAAGACTGTGTGGTGGATTCAGCATTTGGTCTTAGTAGTAGCGACTTCAGCACATTTCTTCATTGGATTATGATTGAATTTATCCCTACTGAACATTAATCGTACTACCAACGCGACAGGTGAGGAATACAGTAATTTATTATACGTCATCCACGGTCATAAATTAATTCTCCATATATTTCTAAACTTCTTGAACTCTCATTTATTTTTATCATATCTTACTATACCACTTGTTTAAGGTTTCCTCTTATATTGTTTATCGTTTTACATTCAATTTGTCATCCTGGCCTACGTTTTACACGTGTCATCTGCACTATTTCACATTCTTATTTGAAGCACCTGAACTAACTTATTGGTTCTGTAAGGTTACGTATGTTATTTCTTTTATTTTGATTTTAGATGCTCTCAAAACTAGCGGTTATCGTGATTTTTAAGTAGCACCCGACAAATTTACTTACTGTACATGTTTCATAATTGTAAAAATTAAGTTAATGGTAAACGTGTTTTAATCTGTAACGGAATGTCGCTCTATTGATATGACATTTTATGTATCCGCATGGATGAAAGTTTTTTTTTAAGATAATTCAAATGCACAAATTTCAAGCAATGGAATGA
>NC_090761.1:45424624-45432124 GCF_036898095.1 Palaemon carinicauda
CTCACACGTGTATAGCGCTGAGTTGTGTATAGTAAAATGAAACCTGTTGGACCTTTTCAACCAGTACTATCGGTTACCATAGAACAAATAAAATAATTATGAATCTATATATTACGTCTATCCGGAAACATGACTATTCACTTTTGAACATTTGGTCAATAAAGATTTTTGTAGGCTTGAGGTTTGTAAAAACTCCAGGATTTTTTATTATGAAAATCTTGGTAAGTTTTCTAACAGCATCATCTCTCTTTCATAGAGATTTGGTATAGATTCCCTACTTGAGAATGACGTATCACTTGGGATTGTTTATTGGCCTTATGTATATTTTATGTTATTATCCGTCTCATTTTCAATATAGTTTAAAGAATTTTGTAGAAGCTATTTTATTAAAATCTATGTAGTATAATGTTTATAGATTATGCACAATTGTTTTTCCGCAAATATTGGGGTTGCTGTTTCAAGATGAAGATGCTAATGATAGAATTTAGAATATTTTTTTTTTTTTTTTTTTTTTTTTGTAATTCAATTTCAGTTTTAGCTATTTAATCACTATTTATTTTTACATTTAGGTATAAGTCTTTCATATGACCTAATTCCACTACAACCTCATTGCACAGCGGCCAGAGTTACATTTTCGTCTGATTTAATTAGCGTTGGTATTTCCTTATGCAACTTGTGTATAGTCTTTTAATATGGCATGACACTGGATCTCTGTTTTATAATAATTGAACTTAGAATTTTCCGATTTCGTTTTCATTTTTTCCCCTTCCTTATTAAGCTTTGATATAGACTAACTTTTCATAAATAGTTCTTATTTTGAGGCCAACTAGGTTAATTTTGTAACAATGTGATTACTGAAAATGGCAAACGGAGAGAGAGAGAGAGAGAGAGAGAGAGAGAGAGAGAGAGAGAGAGAGAGAGAGAGAGAGAGAGAGAGAGAGAGAGAGAGAGATGGGTGGTTTGATGAACAGTATATTTAGGCTATTGTTTCACCTAGGCAAAGTAACAGTACTGCCTGATTTATCACCGACAGGATTCTCTAGTGGAAAGTACTCTTTATAGCTTACTGTCGGAGTCTAAAGAGCCTTTGAGAGCTGTGATTGTAATAAACAGGAAATCATACGTTATGGTGGATACAAGAGGTAGACTATTATTGATTTATTGCCGTATGCTGTTTATAATTGGTGAGTACGCTTTCCAAATGCTTTCTTGCAATGGTTAAGTACGGCAGGCGTCACAAAGTACAGGAAATGTGAAAAGCGAAGAAAAAAAATATGACAATAAAAATGGAAAAATGAGCGGAAGGTGTTTTAATACTTCCCCAAAGAAGGATGGGCTTGAAATTTTGAAACGGAATCGTCATCATTATGTTGTTTTGGAGAAATATATAGATAGTAATGACAAAGCGGCTTAAATGTCATATGATTACTTGGTGCGGAAAAGGTGATCCTTCATCGCAATTTTTTTCCTTGTTCTTTTTCCCGTTTTGTTCTTTCAGAATGACTTTGCTAAGTCCAACTCTCTGTTGTTGTTGTTGTTGTGTTTGTATTTTTATTATTATTATTATTTTTTTGGATGTGAGTGCGCCCTTTAGTTTAGAACTTCTGTTATGACCACAAGTTTGTTGCGTTTTGTAGGCAAATGGGTAACTTGCTCTAGCAATTACATTGATTTATGTCGCTATTATAATTAATTATAATGATACTAGAAATCATAGTAACTATGTTTTGACGTATTATTTGGACTTCAAGCAAATCTTTGTGCTCCTTCACTACAGAGGAAGAAATTCAAGTGTTTAGATATTGTTTTGAAAGATAATATTTCGGAAAAGGAAAATGAACTGAAGTTTTATAATCATCATATCGCTAAAGAATTAGTTATTCTGTCCATCTGTAACGAGATTACTCTAGATTACCTTGCAGTAACGAAGACTTTGCAACGTAGGCAAGTCTTTAATAAAAGCCAGAACTTGATATATGACCACGGACGGCAGCTTTTAAAATGCAATTTGTGCAATTGCTATGCATTATCTCGCGGGAGTTGTGACTGACCTCATTGATCAACATTAAGTGTGGATCCTTCTGCATAATAGATCTCCAACCTAGGATAATAAGGGTAGAACGCTCCCTAGCTAAAGATGAACGCCTTCCTCCCTCCCTCAACAGCTTATAGCTCCCTAGGCAGTCGCTGATGATTACAGATTACTGCGCATTCAATGTCTTGTTAATTGAAGAAAGTCTGACTCTGCAGGCACAATGATTGCGTAATTGTTTTTAACAGGCATTGCCAATATCCATGTATATGTGTAAGCACTCTAAATAAACTCTTGTGTTTATGTAATTTACATTACGTATACTAACATTGACATACATACACATATGTATATATATACAGTATATATATATATATATATATATATATATATATATATATATATATATATATATATATATATATATATATATATATATTGCTCTTAAGTAAATTTTATCAGACTATGAACAAACGTAGATTTTATAGAACTGTGGAAAAAGTTTTTACCCGTTGATTTGTGGATGAACCTCTAATGAGATTTTCATAATAATAGTCGTTTTATACACTTGCATAGATTTTTCGTCAGCAGCGTGCTAAATCACCCTGCAAACACTGCTATTCACCCTTAATCCAGCTCACACACTTGCTCTTCCTGGATATTAATGACGTTTCTTTTGAAAACATCTTTTACCCCATCTACCCACCTTTTCTAGGCTTTCCTCACCTCCGCCACCCATCCATTCTTTCCACATGACCGAAGCACTAAAGCACTCTTATTCATTCATAAGCCTATATCCATTCATAAGCCTATAATAAACTAATTACCCCCCTTTTCTGTATATCTTTATATTTCTCAGTTTTCACCCTATCAATTCCTTTTACAATACACATACTAGCTTCCATTGATAATTGAAGTTTCTTTCCAATATTCTGCACAAGTCCTTCTACCTATCTTTCTTCATATGATTCATCCCTTTTTCATCTTACCATCATAAGTTCTATTTATTCCCAGGTATTTATAGGAATTAAACAGACACATTATACATACTGTATGTATACTGTGTGTGTGTGTATATATATATATATATATATATATATATATATATATATATATATATATATACATATATATATATATATATATATATATATATATATATATATATATATATATATATGTATATATATATATATATATATATATATATATATATATATATGTGTGTGTGTATATATATATATACACTGTGTATATATATATAAAATATATATGTATGTATAGAGAGAGAGAGAGAGAGAGAGAGAGAGAGAGAGAGAGAGAGAGAGAGAGAGAGAGAGAGAGAGAGAGAGAGAGAGAGAGAGAGATAAAATATATCATTTGGACACTGGTGACTTAGAGTGTGTCTGTAGTTTTAGTAGTTTTAGGTTTTAATGAACCATATCCTGAGGCAGAGTTCCTAGAAAACAAGTTGCAAATTCTTTAGGATAGGAAATGCCCCCAAAACCTATCTGTCTCTTGAAGCTCAACATCAACCCACCTAAGGCAGGTTAGTCTTTTTCCTGAAGATAGCTACTCTTTTTGTATTAAATAGTACAACCTGCACACTGCTGCCTTGGGAAGTGAATTTGGTTAGGGTTAAGCATATGATTTACCTTGAAGCACATAATTGCCTAATGAATTATGGAGAGTCCCTTGTTGATAGGAAAAACATCTGGATAAGCCTCCTCTCCTGAGAAGAGGGTGGTTACTACCAAACATTTTCACTCTCTTGGAATACCAGAAAAAGTTCTAGCAACCTCATCATCATTTTTAGGAAAGTCGCCTAAAGGTGAGAGGTAAAGTCTGCCATCTTAATCTAGGCTGTCAGTATTAAAAAAAAAAGTACCAGGGAAGGGATAGAATACTGAACCTCCTGCTTTTTGAGTTTGGGTCGATATAATTCATTCCGAGAGCGATGTCCTTTGCACTCTGTGCAAGAATGCAAAGGACAAAAGTGAAGTCTATAGTAACCGAATGGTATAAAGCTACAAGGTAACAAATGTTTTAGTTTAATGATGGCATGAGTAAGGTTGCGGGATATTGACAAAAAGCTGTAGTAGTTGAGTATTTATCCAAGCAAATGGAAAAATAACTTGTCTTGATTAGTATAACTTCAGTTGTGCTAGATTATTTGAAGGCGAGTAATAAAAAACGTGTTGGTGTTGTTGGTAGGTACGAAGTTCCTGAAGTAAATTAGAATGGAGTGCGTCTCATAGCAATATTTGAATACACCAATAACAAATATTCAGAAGTATAATAGGAAAATGAAAAACTTTGAAGAGCTTAGTTGTTCAAATTATGGATTAGTACAGAGCTGACGGGACAAGTGGGTGGTTGCAATGGTTAGCAGAAAAGTGGTTTAAGCTATATTTGATTATTATTTTGAAGGAAGCAAAAATCAGGATAGACGTAATCGAAGGTAGAGATGAAGGGGGAATATGGTTGCAAATGTGATGAAGATAGATGTGTTTGATAAAAAAAGATGTGAATAGAACATATATAGAAAACAATGTAGATGAAATCTTTATTAGAGTTAATAAGACACTATTGAAAGTAGACGAGGAATTTGTGTGTGCTTACGCTATTAGTAAGAGGAACTAAAAGAATCAAGTGGCAGTTGTTGGTACAATTGCATATCAGAAGAGAGCAAGTATATTTACACAGGAGGATGACTATGCTAGTTAAGAAGAAAGAGTAGTAGAAAAAGAAGGCAAAATATTGAAAGATAGAAGGAATGACCAAGAACTCTCTGGACTATAAATACTTGTTCTACTAGGAATTAGATGGAGAGGGGAAGCCAAATGAGTAAATTGGTTTTAGAATAAAGAATGTTTATTGATAGATAACATCTAAGTGAATGTAGTTCTGACTTGAAGGAAAGGGTATTTTACGGAATTGTGGGATGTGGAAGATGAAAACTTATAGAGTTGAACATGAAATAGTAGTAAGGGTTAATTTATGTTTAAGAATTGATAGGGAAGTTACTTGAGGCATAGATGGTCAATTAGTGGACTAGATAAGGGAAAAAACGAGAAAGTTGATATTAATACATGTGAAAAACTGTATTAAAGTAGTGTTAGTGTAAATGAAAGCCTTACCAGGGTAATTGAGGAGAATGGAAGAATTATAGTGGTATATTTAGTATACCATTAAAGGTGTATGACAGAATAAATGATAGCATATGAACAGTATAGGTGTAAACAGGAAGTAGGATAAAGCGTTTTATGGAATAAAAGTTTGAAATGAGTAAACGCTTCATGAGGCAAAATCGTCTTCTTATAAAAGCTTATGATATGATTAATATATGTAGTTAGTAGTTGGGTGAAGATGATGTAAGATTAAGAAGACAAGATTTTGAGAGATGAAAATTGTTTGTAATGGAAAAACGGTAATTTCCGAAATGCTTAGATAATGGAGTAGCTTAATTGATTTTAAAAGTCAGTTGACCATGGTGTTTTTATTTTCTCTATGGATCTTGATAAATAAAAGTCATAGGTTCAAAGTTGTGGGATATGAAAATGAGTCAATAAGGCAGTGTGCAATTGTTGATATTTGCATATGATACATACAGTACGGAGCGGGAATAGTGGATAAAAATTCCAGAAACGGGTAAAGGAATTCTATGGCAAATATGCGCAAGAGTTAGAATATGAGATTGAATGGAAACCAAAAGGATGATGTAAGATTGAAAGCGGTGATATATTCATATGAATATGCTGAAGTATGTGTAACCGGTATTCTTAGTATTAGAGAAGTGGTTAATTGTAAAAAAAGGCGAAGCAAAGAAAATAGCAGGGTGTGTACAGAAGATAGATGTAATAATATATTATGCGATGATAAGGGTTTGCCGGTAATAGTGACCAATGACTTTATATAAATTGTGATTTGAAACTATAGTTTATATTTAGGATACATCATATTTTTCCCAATGCGTGTACAGCATCGTATTACAGAAGGCAAGTAAACTCCTTAGATTTTGTATTTTTTTGTATTATTATTATTATTATTATTACTTAATAAGCTACAACCCTAGTTGGAAAATCAGGATGCTATAAGCTTAGGGATAATAAAAGAAGAGTCTTTAGCTATACTAAGTAGCTCTTGTAGGAGGACACTCCAAAATCAAACCTTTGTTCTCTAATCTTGGGTAGTGCCATAGTCACTGTTCCATGGTCTGCCAGTCTAGTGTTAGAGTTCTCTAGCTTGAGGGTACACTCGGGCAAACTATTCCATCTTATTTCTCTTCCTCTTGTTTTTGTTAAAGTTTTTATAGTTTATATAGGAGATATTTATTTTAATGTTGCTCTTCGTAAAATATTTTCTTTTGTTTGTTTCCTAGCCTCACTGAGCTATTTTCCCTGTTTGAGTCCCTGGGCTTATAGCATCTTGCTTTTCCAACTAGGGTTGTAGCTTAGCAAGTAGTAGTAGTAGTAGTAGTAGTAGTAGTAGTAATAATAATAATAATAATAATAATAATAATAATAATAATAATAATAATAATAATGGATTTCTCTTCTCCAAAGTAATATTCAATCTCATTTTTTTCTGTGATTGATTTGTCTTTAATCTGACAATCTATTTATGTGTATGGGGTTTGGATAGCCTTGCATTTCTTAATGAATATTAACGTGTGTTATGAATCTGAAGATTTTTTTTTTTTCTTTTTTATCTGCAACGAGGTTTTTCTTAAATAGAAGTTTAAATCGCGTAGAAAATTGTTTCACACGCTCACAATACACGCGAACACATATAGGTATATTGTATGTATGATTTATATGTATATATATATATATATATATATATATATATATATATATATATATATATATATATATATGTATGTATGTGTGTATGTATGAATGTATTCATATTAACTTTATTATATAAATATTTTATATACATATTAATTTAATTATTTATTCACTCGTTTATATCAATTGCCTTGGTTCTATACGAACTCATCTCCATCATGGAAGAAGCTTATTCTTATTCAGGTAGTGGTGTCATCCTAACTGGTAAGTGTATTTTATTCTTTATCATATCCTTTTACCTATAATTACATATTATTTTCAGTTACCTTCCAGCTTTATGATGAATGGTCTTTCTTACGTTTAATTATTTCTCCTCACTGTCATTTAATTCTCCTTACTGCAAATTCATCCTTCCTGGAAAATATTATATCCTACACACCCATTTTCATATTCACCACCGATTATTGTATCCCCTAAAACTAAGTGTTAAGTCCGGCCTTATCCAGTGCCTTATCCCATTTCCCCAGCTGTACTTCCGCCCCGATTCCTTACCTTGGTATTGGTAGTCGCATATCTTCAACTGTAATTAATGCCTGTTACAGTACATCGATTAACATATTAACGAAGTGCTAACCGCTCCTCCCAAAGCCTTGGGTCCCCGGTTCAATGCAGTGA
>NC_090761.1:45434624-45437124 GCF_036898095.1 Palaemon carinicauda
TCTGAAACGCAGTTAGGCATAAATTAAATTTTTTTGTGTTTTCTTAAAGAGATAAAGGAACACCGTCTGTTGTAATAAAATGTTCTTTAGTACTAGTATTTTGGTTTTAATAAGTTAATGTTTTTGTAATCAGTGTTCCATATTTTGCTTGTCATTTGCTTCTATCGTATGGTTGTGTTTTTGGCAACTAAAGTCACTCAACTTTTTCCTGTATTTGAGGAAAAAATGTAGATTCATAATAACCTTTCATCATACCAATGTTTTTATTTTTTTTTATTAACAATTTTTACTATTATTAATGAAAGGTTACCAGTCCTATTAAATGGTTTACTACCAATTCTATCTTTTAAAGTAAACGATTCAATTTAAAAAAAGTCAAAGGACATGGAACTCCCGTCGTTTCAAAAATTAGTTGCCATATTCCTTGGAGTTTTGACGATTAATCTAAATTATGATTCTCTAAAGATTTGTTGTGATGTAACAAAAGATGGAGAGTGGGAAGACCAGTAGTGGTTATGAAAGCAGCAGAACGAAGACTAGTAGGAATGTCGAGCATATCGTTGAGAAAGGGTATGAATGATGATCTGACCAGATGGGAATTCAGGCAAAAAATTCACAAGACGGAAGAAATTGGAGAATTGGGAACCTTTTTTAATGGGAAATCGAAGTAAAAAAAAGTTGAGGAATAATGCTGGTATGTTTACCTGTTTTATTAATATGTACATAATTTTTCTTCTGTCTGTGGAGAGAGAGAGAGAGAGAGAGAGAGAGAGAGAGAGAGAGAGAGAGAGAGAGAGAGAGAGAGAGAGAGAGAGAGAGAGAGAGAGAGAGAGACTAAGTCGTAGAGCGTAAGAGCGGACGGTATTGTCTTTGCCCTTAGGCTTCTTGAGTCGACTTACTAACCGCGCCTCCTACTGGCTGCAGTAATTCACCACTAATTGCCGATTACTCGTTACGCCCGACTCTAATTAATCGTGTAAAATCGGGCAGTATATCTCTATCCATCTTATTTACGTCTCATTTGAATAGCGAAATCCAGGGCGTACGAGGTAGAGGAGGGTGGGATTGCTTGGTTTGATTGCGTTGGTATCAACAGAGAGACCGACTGAGGAATTGTGTTGAATGTTGTGAGCATGTTTGTTATTTAATTTCCAATATGTTTCATGATTGAAATAACTATCAAGGCCAGAGAAATGCTACGTAGCAAATCTTGTAAAGGGAAATTCACACAGACTCACTCTCAAACACACACGCGCGCGCGCGCGCGCACACACACACACACACACACACACACACACATATATATATATATATATATATATATATATATATATATATATATATATATATATATATATATCACACACACACACACACACACACACACACATATATATATATATATATATATATATATATATATATATATATGTATATATGTATGTATGTATGTATGTATGTATGTATAAAAATTTACACTTTGCGCTTGGTTTTAAAATTCGGTAATACCCAAATTCACAATAACGCCAACTACTGTACTATAGACAGCATTATAATTTTTTGCAACATTTCGTAATGTCTTAAGATTTTATCGTGTATCTTAGATAATAGTAATAATACGGGCACGAACGATGAGTGTTACAAAGAAAAGCTTACTGAAGAATATCACCTGAAAGTGTTACTTCATTAGTGTTCAATATAGCGAATTATCATCTGGACTATTTTCATTCATATTGCGCTGTTCGATTTTTCGTTATATTCTGACAACGAAGAACTAAAAAGTTTATTACTCCTACTTAATTTAGAGACGAGGTTAATTTGACTAAAAATTGGTCCCCATTAATAATATGGTTACGTCTTTTTTGCATCGTGTTGATACATTCAATAGCGTGTGCTGCATTATAATTTATAACTTGCCCAATACTTTCGGTGAATTGTGCTAGAAGTTTATGACAACCACAGGTCACTCTTAATAATTGTTTCATTTACATTGCTGTTGTCTCATTGGGAAGTAATTGGTACTGCAGTTGGTGTTTGGTATCAGTTTTTACTAGGAGGATATCGATAAATAGATGCAGTCGGTATTCATCTGTTGATTGTTAAGGCGATTCGTTGAGTCCAAATTTCAGATTAGCTAATTACGCTCTTAAATTATTTAACGTACATGTTGAACCGTATTTTGTTGATTCTCCTTCTTTTTAGGAATTTTCATGTGAGCATTTGTTACTGTATGTTTTTTCCTCTGGTTAATATTTGTATTGCATGGAGAACTCACAACGCTATTATTTGTACATAAAATTTTTTTTCTTCAACGGAAGTTTATTAAAATGTTTACATATACTGATCTTTAGCGGTAATCTTTTTATATTTCTATAAAATATTTCTGTTGTTACTCTATGAAAAAAAAGGATACTGGTTTGTAATTTTCGTGTTGAAAGTTATTTTTATTTAGCGTAAAATTACACTGGTGCAGTATCCAATCTCCAGTTCATTATAATTT
>NC_090761.1:45442124-45454624 GCF_036898095.1 Palaemon carinicauda
TCAAAAGACTTTATATTTGTATCTGTTCTCACTGATATCTATTTGATTATTATTTTCTTTCATCTCTCATAATGTTGGTCGATTGCCACTTTTTCCGGGTTCAGCAGCACTTTTTTTTTCTTCATTTTTAATTCTATCATGTCAGGGCTAAATAGGGTTATTAGATTGCCCTTTTCATCAGTTCAAATAGCATCAAAAAGGCTTATTTGTCTATCCCTTGTGTTTTTGTTGCTAATTTTTATGTTGTATGAGCATTATTTTTATTACTCTTTATAGTGTATTGGAACCTTTTTTGCGTGTTAGCTTTCCCTAAGCAACTACACAGTACTATTATTATAATGATAGAGTAACAATGTCGATAACAGCAATGGTAACAATAATAATGATGATGATACTATAGTAATAAATGCAATTTATTATTATTATTATTATTATTATTATTATTATTATCGTTATCAATATCTTTTATTATCATTATTATTATTATTATTTTTATGATTATTGATAGTGTCAAAATAATCCTCATTATTATTGTTGTCGCTTATTTATAATTTTTCATGGATTAAGTTAGAAAGATCATAATTTATCCAACGATTTTTTAATGAATATCAAGCAAATACATACAAAAAATTCTTCTATCTCTTGAGAGATGTGAGTAATGAATATATACATACATACATACATATATATATATATATATATATATATATATATATATATATATATATATATGTGTGTGTATATATATATATGTATATATATATATAGATATATATATATGTATGTATATGTATTTTATGATATATATATATATATATATATATATATATATATATACATATATATATATATATATATATATATATATATATATATATATATAAATATATATATATATGAATGTGTGTGTCTGTGTACTATATTATGCAGTTGAAGGAAGGGGAATGAACTTTTCGGTATAAATTAAGATTATGATATTCCTTAAACTTGAACACATTGTTATCCTTATAGATAGTTTTGTCATGAGGAAATTTTCCCATGTGTATAACCAGGAAAAACCTTTGGTGTCAGTCAAATTGGGGAGAAAATATATTAATTGTTGTGGTGGATGTTCTGTATAGGTTTACATGTAGATGTCATTTACTATCAAAATGAAAAGATTTCTCTTCGGGCATTTTTTTTTTTTTATCTATTAATTTGTTTTTTTCCTATTTAATTTTTCTTTTCTTTAATGTTTGTGGAAAGCTTCGATTTTTGTATGTTGTGCTTGAATTATTCCTGTATAGTTGCAACGTAGTCGTTAAACCTTACCTTAAGTGTTCTATTGTGTATTATTCTGATCACTGTGGCACAGCATTCTATTTTGATTTGGAAACTTTCATAAACGAGGTGTAACCTACCGTTTTTTTCACTCGGCTAACAAAAGTTACAGTTGCAGTCTTAATGTTTATATTTGGATTTATTTTTTTTTCCATTCTACATTCACCTGAGTACTCTTATTCATCTCCGTATTTTCTTTTCACAAGTTAATAGGTGAATAGTTTCTTTTTGTTTTTGTCTATGTGTTTTCCTTTGTATTCTTAGTTATGTATACCTGTCGCTGCAAGTCATTTCGATACACGACGAGTTAATTAGCATCGCTCTCCCAACAAATTGTTAATAATTCATGTTTACTGTGTGACGTTTCTCCATTTTTATCATTTTAGTTTTAGTTTCTGATGATGAATGACTATTTTGCATTTAAAGAATTTGCTATTTATCTAATGCTATATAAGACCTTACTCTTAGAGGCTATCGTAAGGTACTATGCTTTCCTAAAATGTATGATGTAATATATTTCCTGAAGTAATTTGAATGGTAACCAGTAGAATATGTTGTAACATGTTTCCTTCTACTGTCTGTTAAAAGGGCTCGTTACATTGCTGGAATATTTATAAATGCTACCTTATGTTTAATGCCGAGTAGGCGTTATTTTTCTTTGTGGGTAATTACATCAGTAATTATGGAAGCCACTCACCCCCCCCCCCCGATCTTTGAAATTATGCGGTCGAGATAGTATGAGTGAATGTTTATTTTTTGTATTTATTTATTTTTTTTTTTTCATTTTATCCGTACTAACCTTTTCAGGCCTTCGGACAATTTTATTACCTTATAAGCCAGTTTCATTTTAATTCAGCATCTGTAAAAAGATTAATAATTTTAAAAAGTTTTCCTCTGAAATGAAGTCATTACTAGTGGATACTGAACTTTATCCTGTTTTGATATTAGGTTGTTGTTTTATTTATCGACATATAACAAACAAATGATCTAAGTGTCGGTCTTCTTTGATCATAAATATTTCGGAACATTTATTTAGCTCCAATAATTTATTTCCTATTGCTTATAAACGTATTGGTTTATAAGTACCACCTTTTTTATTACTCTATTATGTGTTTTTATTATTCTAACTGGTCATATAACGTCACAGTTTATAAAGGAGCTGGATAAATGGAACAATGTTTTATTTATTACGTTTTAGATCTTATTGCAATGTAATGGCGCGGCTTTAAAAATATTTGGAAAAGATGAGCATATCGTACAAAGTTTGTTTGGTTTTACTGTAGTGTTTTAACCGGTCGTGTGTGTAGATAACTTTTGGGAATTTAGGAGGAAGGGACGAAGGTTTTTCTTTTTTCCTTTGTCTTAATTCGGATCTTGACTCCCATTAATTAGCACATGTCAGTTAAATTCCTAACTTTTTTTTTATATTGATAATCTCATTGATTTTATCTGCCAAAAATATGACTATATTTCATGACTTATTTTGCACGTATTTCCTAGCTGTCAATCAAGTTGTTTTTTCACTAATTATCGTGAACATAGTAAGGCTTTATTTATCGCCTCATTTTCGAGAAGTGTGCAATTTTGAGGTGAGATGTATTGTTCTGGGTTGAAGAAGCTATTAACTACCAGTTGCCGTTGATATAGTACCATGAATTATTAGTGTACCATACGGCTCTCGCCGACGAATTCTGGCTGCGGCAAGTATTGCCTTTTTTCTTAAAACTCTCTCTCTCTCTCTCTCTCTCTCTCTCTCTCTCTCTCTCTCTCTCTCTCTCTCTCTCTCTCTCTCTCTCTCTCTCTCTCTGAAAATATATATGCATGATATATAATGTTGAAGGCTTTCTATTACTTGCCTGCTTAACATTTAACATAATTCGGTTAATTTATCTTAGTGTTAAAAAGTCTGTATCATCTACGTGTTATATTGTAATGTTGGTAAATTTCATTGGTAAAAGTTGGGCTCTCAGTAGTCATAAGAAATCTGGCGGCTAGTGACATAGATAAATTGAAATAAAGGAATTAAAAAAAAAAAAAAAAACTTTGCCCATAATTTTCACGTTGTGTGGCAGACACTTTGTTATTTATTGAGTGTGATTAAAGAAAGTAACCATTTTATGAAGCCATAGATGAACAGGAGAACCGTATAAGTATTTAGATGTAAAGTTGGAAATAGATATTGAAATTATTTTTTTTTTCATTTTGCTTATAATAGTTGTATCGTCACTCGGGAATAAATATCTACAGTCACGTTCCATAGATACCATAATCCGAACATTATTCTTTATGTGAGAGAGAGAGAGAGAGAGAGAGAGAGAGAGAGAGAGAGAGAGAGAGAGAGAGAGAGAGAGAGAGAGAGAGAGAGAGAGAGATCGCCTTGGGAATTGTTGGAGAAATAAGGAGAGCACAGCACAAAACACGGCGAGTTCAAAGTCTGCCGGAAAATCGCCATAAAAGACTGGCAGAATGCGAGGCACCTGTTCCTCGGCTCAAACAAGGAAACCCTCTGTAGTTTTTAGTGACACATAAAACGCTTCATTACCATCCTAACAAATTGCTCTTGTTGGAGGTACTGGCTGGAGCCCTACCTTTATGGGCATTCCTAAATCAGCCACCACATTCTCCTGGAAACATTCTTGAGGAAAAGTGACAGTCCATCTAGATGGAACCAATCTTTGGATTTTGTTTTTTCATCTCATTCAGTTATTTTCTTTTACTTTGTTGCTAGATGTAATGGACGGCGATTTAGATGGTAATTTTGTAAACAACTGAAAAGACCACAGAGATGTTTTGGTTTATTCTTTCACTACTTCAGTAAAACGTGATTTTAGAAAGTGTGATTTACAAGTAAATATTCTGGCTATTGTAAGACAAAAGTAGGTTTTGGTGCCTTATATAAAAATCGTATTGTTTTTCGGTAATCTAGATAGAAAGAAATGAAATATCAGATGAATGGTTTTACTTCGGTAAAAGGAAAATTACCTTGTCGAAGCTTTCCTGGTATTATATATATATATATATATATATATATATATATATATATATATATATATATATATATATGTGTGTGTGTGTGTGTGTCTGTGTGTGTGTGTGTGTGTCTGTGTGTGTGTACAGTATATATTTATATCAAGACCGATATATATTTGGTTTGGATGCGTCGGGTGATTTTGTTTACATGTGGTAAATGAGACCCGTAGTTTCCATTTAATTATATTTATTTTCTCGGAACACTGATGAGCCATGTTTGAGAGAGAGAGAGAGAGAGAGAGAGAGAGAGAGAGAGAGAGAGAGAGAGAGAGAGAGAGAGAGAGAGAGAGAGAGAGAGAGAGAGAGAGATGGAGATTAATTCGATCCTGAAACTGACTGAATTTAAGATAGTACGATAACTTTCATATTTTTTAAAGTTTTAACCTATTCAATGCTCTTATATTTAATCTATCACATGGATTTTAAGAGTTATTCAGATCCAACTCGTAAGTCGCCAGTATTTATGGCATTAACATTCGACATGTAACATTACCGTATGTGCTTGTTATTACAGACTGATATTGAGTATTTTGAATATTGATTAGTATTTCGAATAGTGATTAAACTCATTCATTGCTCTATTTTTACTGATTCATAAACGTACTAGGTTTCCGTTATTTATCATACTCTTTTTCGCATCTTTTTTGTGCTATTTTGAAATAGAATGTTTCGACCGTTCCTGTCTGTTAAAGCATTTTTTCCTTTAAAGGAAATCTATCGTTATTTTCCGCGCTAAGTCCCACATTTTTATTTCCCTTCGGGCCTGACCTGGAACTTGAAGGAATTTGGATTGCCCCTCTGTATTTTGTTACTGTGAAATGTGACAATTAATTTTCTGACATTTAATGCGTTTTTCTGTTTGTAATAGGTTGTAATACAAATTAAAAGGATTGTTACAAAGGATTATTATAATACCTTATTTTTTCAAGTTGTTATTTTGTTAAGACTTTTTCTGCGTTGTAATGCAGCCACTGTATTATCTATTTCATATTTGTTTCATCTACTGTAATTTCGGCAATGTCATAAATGTTAAACGAAAATGGTTTATCGATGCTAAGGAGGTACATATCGGCTTTACCAATTTTGTTTTATTGCTCCTCTTTTTTCTATTCACTCGCTAGAGGTATTATAGATTTTGGTATAATTTCTGCGTTGATATTTTAGTAACCTATAGTTGGAGCTGTTAATAATTTATCCTTGATTCTTGGCATTGCTTTTATTAAGAACGATAAGATATGAATTTGTTTTGTAATGAAACGCACTTTCCCTTTTTACCTGTATATTCTACCAATATCTATAAAAGAGACCTGCGCTGCAGAGGTAGTTCATATTTTCAGCCGGTCGACCACGTGTCGGAGGGGCTATGGGAAGCCCGACCATAAATTACCATCAGCAGCTTTGATGGAGGCAGATTAATGGTACCCAATGGGCGACCTGACGCTTGGCTATCTCAAACTTCTCCGTGAGGCCTTCTGCAGTTGCTGGTCATTATTGCATTGTTGCCGAGTATAAAAAAAAAGAGCTGCCCCGTCTCTTTATGCATATGAGGGTATCTTGGCCATTCTTTTGCCCCTTTTGTTTAGGATGGGGAGTTAACATCCTTTTAGGAGGGTAGGGGTTATAGGGGAAGGAATGAGCTAGCGTGGTTGGAACAGGAGGCTGGTTTACATATGCAATTGGACGAGTGCGTCAGGTTGAATTTATTACAGGGTCTCTTTCCTTGCAAGGTATGAGATGAGACACGCACGACGTGCACACACACGCACCACCGTGTACTTTTTTCTTAACATTGAACCATTTCAGTTAACGGTGATGTCTCCCGAGACAAGCAAAATAGCGGTAATTTTCAAATTATTTCAGTTGCGGAGTCTTGAATGAAATTCCAGGCCAGAGTAGTCGTATAATATTAGCAGATGATTGCACCTTCTCAGACGGCACATTAGTAGTGTTTCAAACCTTACACACACTGTACCATATACTGATCATAATTTCTTGGATATTAATGCTTCTCGTCTCCTTTACGATTTATCCAGCTCTTTGGGCTTCCATTGCGTCCATAATCCATACAGTTCTTTATTGTTCATTTATTTCAACGACGACATGTCGTCCAATCTCTCCCACCCAAAACAATCTCACGGTATTCCATATTCGTCTTACTTTTGATCCTTATTACGCTTAATAAACTGCTAAAGCAGTTCCTCTCAACAGAATTGTATATCTCTTCAGTAAAGTTGAATTAGGTCAACAATCCTTTTGCACATTCCCTAATTGGTATAACATAGTTTATTCAAATCCCTTCTGTGTCTTTTACACACTCCCCGCAAACTCTTCTCTTTTCTCGTCATATACTGTATATTTACATTCGTTGCTCCAGCTACCTTGTTTCTTTTTATCTTCATTTCATACTCTTAAAGGGTTAAAGACCAGTCATGAATGATAGAGGCAAGGGACATTAACATTGTCCCGGTTAGTAGGATAATGCCCTAGAGGCTAACAATATATACTGTTCATAAAATCAGCGCCCAAACTAGGACCAGGGAGGACCTGGCAAATGTTGAGGTTGCAGACATTACAAGAAACTATCGAGCTTGAGCAAGACTCGAACCCCAATCCGGCAAATCGCCAGGCAGGGACGTTTCCAATAGGCCAACACAACACTTTTACACAGAACTCTCTTCTCTTGCAATAACTTTGTCTTTCTTATATTTTTTTCAGTTTCTATACACTATCACTAAACTAGTAACTCATCATCTGCAGACATTAACCATTCAGTATTTTTTTCTCACAAATTTTCACTTTTAATTACTGCTCATCTTCTAAATTTTCGCATCAACATATCCATAAACGCATTGAAAAGTCACTTGCCTCGATTTTACAACAGACGGGATACTCTCGGATCAGCATATCCTAGGACACTTTTTGCTTCCATCATAAACCTTGAACATTATTATCAACTAATCATCAGTACCATACAACTTCAACACCCTACAGACACACACAAACACACACACACACAAACACACACACTCTCTCTCTCTCTCTCTCTCTCTCTCTCTCTCTCTCTCTCTCTCTCTCTCTCTCTCTCTCCTCTCTCTCTCTCTCTCTCATATATATATATATATATGTATATATGTATATATATATATATATATATATATATATATATATATATATATGTATATATATATATATATATATATATATATATATATATATATATACATATATATATATATATATATATATATATATATATATATATATATATATATATATATATGATGTTTCATCATCATCATCTCCTACGCTTATTGACGCAAAGGACCTCGGTTAGATTTCGCTAGTCGTCTCTCTCTTGATCTTTTAAATCAATACTTCTGCATTCATCTCTAATTCACGCTTCATATACCTCAGCCGTGTAGGCACGGGTCTTCTCTTCTTATGCCTTGTGGAGCCCAGTTAAACATTTGATGAACCAATCTCTCTTGTGGAGTGCGGAGAACATGTCAAAACTATCTCCATCTACCACCACCATGGTCTCATCCACATAAGGCCATTGAGTAATCTATCTCATTACTTAATTTCTAATCCTGTCCTGCCATTTAACTCATAGTAGTCTTCTTAGGGCTTTGTTCTCAAATCTACAAAATCGGTTTGATATTGTTTCATTGTCGTACCACGACTCATGTCCATACAATAACACCGATCTCACTATACTGATATATAGTCTGATTTTTATATGTAATTTAAGGCGATTTGATTTCCAAATTTTACTCAACCTAGCAATTGTCTGATTTGCTTTACTCAATCTTTCATTAAACTCCAATTATAAAGACCCTGTATTAGTGATCATAGCTCCTAAATATTTAAAAGAGGCAACTCATTAATCCTTTGTCTTTCGAATGATATTTCAACTTCCATTGCATATTATGTTCTCATCATCTCTGGCACCTTCGTTCAATTAGTTTGTTATGCCTGTTGCATAAGATTTTTCATAATTTTAACCTTCCTCTCCATTCAGATCTTCCTGGACAGTGCCGTGCTGTTCGTAATACTAGGTATGCAGTTAACTCTAATAGTCGTGCCATCTCCATCAAGAGGCTCAATGCTACACAATATTCTAGAAATTTTATTTCAGGTCTGACCAAGTTGTGGAATGATATTCCTAATTCGGTAGTTGAATCGGTAGAAATTAAAAAGTTCAAACTTGCAGCAAATGTTTTTACGTTGAACATGCTGACTGTCTTGTTCGTAATACTAGGTATGGAGTTAATTCTAATAGTCATGCCTTCTCCACCATGATGCTTAATACTACACAGTATTCTAAGTTTTATTTCAGCTGTGACCAAGTTGTATAGTGATCTTCCTAATCAGGTAGTTGGATCGGTAGAACTTCAAAAGTTCAAACTTACAGGAAATATTTTTATGCTGAACATATTGACATAATTCTATTTTTATAGTGTATATATAAAAGATCTGTTTTAAATTTTTTACTATTTTTAAAATATTTTAATTTAATTGTTCATTACTTCTCATATAGTTTATTTGTTTCCTCACTGTGCTAGTTTTACTTTGTTGGAGCCCTTGGATTTATAGCATTCTGCTTTTTTAACTAGGGTTGTAGTTTAGTTAACAACAACAACAACAACAACAACAATAATAATAATAATAATAATAATAATAATAATAATAATAATAATAATAATAATAATAATTACAATAATAATAATAATAATAATAATAATTACAATAATAGGAGGTAAAAACATTTATGAATAGTAATTTAAACCTTTATACATACAGACATTACAAACATTCGGAGATGCAAACACACACCCAACTGAAATTATACTCAGATATTGTAGTAAAAGTTCGTATACTGTAATAAGATCAAGAAATATCATTTAATTCAGTAAGCAAAACAACTATTTTAATAACCTGATATTTATTTCTTTTTTGTTGACTTTTGTAGCTGAAAAACGTACACGGCGGAGTCAGGTTAGGCCAACCCTAAGCCATAATTAAAAATTTTTTTTACTTACAAACAACTTCTTGAAACCTATTATTTTCGTAATTGATGACCTACTGTACTACTACTGTTATAAATATTTGTTTTTGTTATTATTGTCTTTATGATATTGCTTCTCATTACGCATTATAATCTCTTTCCAGGTACGTTCTTAGACAGTGAGGGAGTTACCTGATCATTTTCTGTGTTGAATAAGGTAATCAGAACTTTTTATTTTTGTTGAATATAAGAAATTATAAGTATTGCCACTGGGTGATTCAATTGAATTATTAATAAGGACCTTAATATTATTAATGTGAAATCAAGATAAACAAATTAATTGATTATTTTATTTTACGTTATAAATGTATTAACGTATTATTTATTATACATTGTAAAATTTATTTATAAATTATATTGCATTGTGGTACTGGTGTTATGCATGTTTAATAATAAGGCATAAAGGTATTGATTTTCAGCCCCTAATTAGCAAAGGTGTTATTTATTAAAATTACTAATGTATAAGGATGTTTTGATTGACTGAATTGAGACTAATTTATGTTTGTATGCAGTTGATATTGAATGGAATTTAAGGCTTTATTTTGAATTATATTTTGATATTAGGAATGTGTTACGAAAACACGTAATGACTTTGGAAGTTTTTCTTATACTTGTAGCCGTGTGTGGAACATTAATCTCTCTCAAATGTTTTAATTAATGTGAAGAAATATTTTGATGCTAGTATCAAATGTGTAACAAAGAGTAAATGTGATAATTTATGTATAGATAATCGTTAGAAAGATGACAAGATGCATCAAAATAAGGACAGTTGATATGACAATTGGGAACATTAGAATAAGTAATTAACTGTACCGTGTACTTAGCTCTGTTGTTTTTGTTTATGTTTAAGCTGTAAAGTATATGAAATTTGTACTTTAAAAACTTAAATTCGTTGTTCAACTACTTCAAGAGTAAAGATATATGATGAAGACATAAAATCAAGTAATGATATGTTTTTGCTGTGAGAAAATGTTACACTAAGTAACTTTAGCTTGTCATGAAAGTATCTTTCTATCGGAGACAGCAAGCATAGTCAAAGAAATATGTATAAAATTGGTTGGCCTTTTCATTTTAAAGGTGATAGAAAAAAGTATGAGGAGAAATGACAAAAATTTTTTTTTGGTTTTTCAGTTTATAAAAAAGTATATCCTAAGTCAAATTGCATAAGAGGACTGGGACCATTGTTGGCATACATAATAATTGTAGGATGACTACGTTTAGTAGACAATTAAGTTGGGAAAGAAGCGGTTTATTTAAAAAAAAAAAAAAAAAAAAAAAAAAAAAAAACTTTTTTGGCTGGAAAGTCATTGTGAAAGGGTTGATAGTTATGGAAGGCTACGAATGACTATAGTCCCTTTCTTTTATCGAGGCATATTTGCACCGACTCGCAGCGGTGCTCTTTTAGCTCGGAAAAGTTTCCTGATCGCTGATTGGTTGGACAAGATCATTCTAACCAACCAGCAATCAGGAAACTTTTCCGAGCTAAAATGGCACCGTTGCGAGTCGGTGCAAATATACTTCGCTAAAAGAAATGGACTATAGAATGGTCGAGGAAAAGAAGCACATGTACAAAATAATACCTCATCTTGATGGGAAGTTAATGTAGTAAAAGATGTTTTATGCTTCATATACTATTCTGTGTGTTAATGTCACGAGAAGAGTACTATCGTTGAAATTATCAAAAATTTGAATATTTAATTTCTGGGATATAACGAAAGCAGCTGCGTTTATTTCCATTTGAATTTCAGCCATAAAGGTGATGCTAGTGATATGGTTCAGAGAATGATAATATTGTTCTCGTTACTATTAGCATTTTAGATATACAGTAAATGTAGTAGCAATAAACTCTCTGATACTCAAAATTTAAGTGGTGTATATATTATATAAAACACTCATACACACACACACACACACACACACACATATATATATATATATATATATATATATATATATATATATATATATATATATATATATATATATATATATATATGTATGTATGTATGTATGTATGTATGTATAGGAATGTATTTTTTCTTTTACTCAAACTGTCTGAGTAAATGTTTATCTTCCAAGTTCTATTGGAAAGAGCAAAAGATCCATCATCAAAAAAATTTTTTTTTTTTTTTTTTTCATATTACAAAGGCATTAATGAACGTAAAAATGAGTCACAATTGTATTTATAGAAAATCCACGAAGTGAAGAATAGTTTACCAATCAGTGATATGGAATTTGGATCACTAAAAAAGATGAAATAAGGTTTAGGCATCCAGTAGTTAGGGTGGAATGGTGATAGACATGCATTGGCGATGCTCAGTAGTAACTGCAAGTGAAGGGATGCTAGTCCTTGCTGGCTGCCAGTATGTTTTTTTAAGATGCTTCAGAGTAGGTAATGTGCACAATGCTTTTTTGCTGCTTTATGCTTCAGAGTAGGTAATGTGCACAATGCTTTTTCGCTGCTTTTATGCTTCAGAGTAGGTGATGTGCACAATGCTATTTTGCTACTTTTATGCTTCAGAGTAGGTGATGTGCACAATGCTTTTTTGCTGCTTTTATGCTTTAGAGTAGTTGATGTGCACAATGCTTTTTTGCTGCTTTTATGCTTCAGAGTAGATAATTTGCATAATGCTTTTTTGCTGTTTTTATGCTTCAAAGTAGATAATATGCACAATGCTTTATGCTGCTTTTTTTGTGGGGTGTGGGGAGGTGGTTGCTGAAGGCTTAATAACGTTTAAAGGACTTTAGGGCTCTAGTTCATCCGCTGTTTCTCTCGCTGCCATTTAGAAGTAGTTCCTTGGTAAGACGATCGGAAGATAAAAAGGCGATGTTGTAAACTCAGATTTACTTAGGGGAAGGAAAATCTACTTTAAGTACACATGGAGAAGTCTTCCTCCTCTCTTGTAGTTAATTTGTAGATTAATTTATGGTTAATGATTTGTAAAATCTTATTATTAAAGAGAATAATAAATGCTAGGCTTAGTATTCTTTGAAATATATTACTTGATGGGATGTATTACTTACGAAAGGTGAAGTTTTATAGCAATGCATAATGTTTATTATGCTTCCTTTATGCTAAACT
>NC_090761.1:45459624-45469624 GCF_036898095.1 Palaemon carinicauda
CCATTAAAGTGTCGTCTTAAAATAGCTGAGGCCACAAGTTCTTTAGTAATTAAAGAAAACACCCTAGTAAAACGACTATGCTCCAAGAGCACATATTTACAGCACGGGGTTTATATATATATATATATATATATATATATATATATATATATATATATATATATATATATATATATATATGTATATATGTGTGTGTTTGTGTGTATATATATATATATATATATATATATATATATATATATATATATATATATATATATATATATATATATATATATATATAATCTTTCTTCTGTTTTATTACCATGAAATTTTGTGCTTGTATACCATTTGAAGCTAGTCATTGTCCCATAAACGAAGTGAAGTGGGTGGTAGGTGTAATATAGATTTAGATTTAGAACAGGTCATTAGGGTACGATTATGTCGTAACTTATTAATATTTTATGATCCATTATGCCAAGATAAAATATTTCCTGATGATTCGGAATATTGGACGATAATATTTTAATTAGATGACAAGCCTTATTTTTTTCGCAGTATATGATAAACGTACCGTTAAATTTATTGATTGATTGTCGGTTATCAATAAACATTAAATGTATCTCCTGTATACCCTATTAGATGATATTATAGATAATACATGCTTACATCATTTATAACATTATTGTTTTATATTTTTTTTCTGTTGAAATGTCTGCAACATTTTTGCATTTTTATCTTAAGGACAAAAGTACTCCGAACAATAATTTCCTTTCACTTTAAAATAACTTTCATGATATAGAACGTTGTCAAGCGATGTTTTGTTCGGCGATCTGTTAATTCCTATTCCTTTTGTGGACCGTCACACACAAATCCAGAGGTCTTTTATTCCCTCCAATTCGAAGCCTTTGATAGGTATGTTGATGCTTTTTAATAGGTTGCAAGGCTTTTTCCTAGAATCAACATTTTTCATTTATTTGTATTGTTTTGTGTTATCTTTTTTTTTATCGATATATTTCTAAGGATATTTATTTTTACCCCTATCTCCTGTGTTTTCTTTTTCTCAAATACAAAATGAAAAAAAAATAGGTCATTGTATTTGCCAATATTTTTCTCAATTTTTCGAAACTTGTGATAATAAATTCATAATAGGTGATGCACTTCAGAATTTTTGTTAAAGTACATTTATACAAGCATGTTTGTTTATGGTGATAAGCTCTCCGTACACAGAAAGTATCGGAATGGTAATTGAGGATAATTTCTATCATTTTTGTCTTTGTAAATAGGTTTCCCGTGGAATGGGAGTTAATAAAGAGAATTACCTTATATTACCATTACTTGTAAGTGGTAAAAAATTGTTCGTTTAGATGTGTGTTATTCTTCTGAACTGTCGAGAAGCGTCATGGCCCCTTGTTTCCACCAATTTAAAAATTGAAATAATAGACAATATCTAGTTGCTCTGACTATTTTCCTGCGGCTTTCCTTATACAGGAAGTCGGCGCTTAAAGCTTATAATTGGTCGTGAATTGAATAATCGCAGGCATTTTGCCTGGTTAGTCTGCTTGCTTCTGTTCGTTTGTTTGCCTTCGGCAGTCAGTTTACCCTGGCTGAGCATCAGATTCATACATTTGGTTTACAATGAATTACCCTCGAGGTGTTTCTATCTTGTAACCTTATTTAGAGTACAAAAATGGGAGATTCACATAGTTTACCTCGCATGAACACTGCTTTATTTGTTTGCGAGTGGAATATATGTTTAATTTTAAATGCAGTGAGATTTATGTCAGCATAACATTTTATGGTTAAAAAAAGATGTAATGGGCTGATTCGAGTCACGATTTCTTTTTATCTTCGGAACTTGTAAAGGGAATGATTTAGTAAACTTAAAGTTGACTGGATAATTGTTGGTAATTCTTTAGATTTCTTATCCCATACTAATTTACCCTTACATCATGAATGGAAAACAAACTTCCTGCAATGCAGTTGTGTATCGTATCCAAAACTAGTCTAAGGTATTTAGATATGATAATCTCTTCAAGGTTGCAGTACTCTGAAATTTTCCACAGTTCTTGCAGGCAAAGAACATTTGTTTATTATGTGCACAAGTCTGACATTGTTATTGTCTCCTCTCGCTAAGAGTGAAACTGTCCTTTTGACTAAATAACGGTTAAAGGTTACTCGTGGCTGGCAGAGGCAAGGGACAGGACAATGTCCTAGAGAGTGACCATCTACATATGATCAGCGTCCAAGCCTCTCCCCCTTCCATGAAACTAGGACATGTGGGGACCAGGCAATGGTTGTTGATTATTCAGATAAAAAAAAAAAATTAACACATAGTCACATGAGCCCAGCTTAATTATTCAGCTTAATTATTCCGTTCCTTTTCTTCTAAACTACTGTTTCCATATCATATTATATAGCAACAGGGTACATATTCTAACAAGGATATTTGTCTGGTAAAACTCCCTAAATCATTTTTCATTCTTTTATTTCTCCCCGGTTCCTTGCGATTCCTGCGCTTCTTTCCTTTCGCTTGGCATTTATCAGAAATTTTTATCCAGCTCATTTCATTTAAAGTGTCCTCTTTTTTAGATAAAATTCTGCTCCCTTTATTCAGCCAATCTATTTGAACTTCAACTCCCTCACTCACAATAACCATTTCGATTATTCATTACCAGCCATTGGGTTTCCCCATTTTTCCAACCGTTTTCCCATTCCTTGTTAATCATGTATTCACACCGTTCCTGTGAAATCCTTAAAAAAGTTACACCCATTTCTATAATACCCATACGATTTTTACACATCTTAATCGAGCCTTGCATCCCCTATGTCCTTTTTCCAATGCATCTACACGTTTCTTGTTATTCATTGTGTCTTTAATCATTTTGTACTCTTCATTATATTTACGTTAATTCATTGATACCCTTCTTTCAATTAAACTGAATCCCCGAATTGTAAATCTTCTATTTGAGGGTACGCTCAATAAAAAAGAACATTCAAAATTATTATTGATAGGGCAATAGTTCGTTGCAATTCTGTTATATACGGCACATAGATATAATTGGTACCTCTATTTTGGGAGAAAATTTCAGAATTTTGTAAAAATATATTTTGTTTTGTAAATCAATGATATTTAGAAATTCTATTGTTCGTACGTAAATATTTAATTCTGATCCCTTATTTATATTTTTTATTCGTTTAATTGATCTTATACCCTTGGGTGTTGCTACTTTCTTCACTCTTTTAGAGTCCTTTTTCCACATTAGTAATTAAGTTTCCGGCTTGCTTAGCAAGTTCAGGTTTTATAGGATAAGGTGGGAAAATTATTGAAGGTTAGATCAACATATACTTGAGGATTCAGAAGGTTATTGGAATACAAGATAAAGAATAAGCAGCTCTTCTAGGAGAAGGACACTCCAAAATCAAACCGTTGTTCTCTAGCCTTGGGTAGTGCCATAGCCTCTGTACTATGGTCTTCCACTATCTTGGGTTAGAGTTCTCTTGCTTGAGGGTGCACTCGGGCACACTGTTCTATCTAGTTTCTCTTTCTCTTGTTTTGTTAAATTTTTTTAGTTTATCTAGGAAATATTTATTTCAATGTTTTACTATTCTTAAAATATTTTATTTTTCCTTGTTTCCTTTCCTCACTGGGCTATTTTCCCTGTTGGGGCCTCTGAGCTTATAGCATCCAGCTTTTCCAACTAGGGTTGTAGCTTAGCATTTAATAATAATAATAATATTAAAGTTTTATTCTTTTATTGATTTTTAATGAAGTTTTGGGATTTTTTTTTAAACTGACTAATAAATAAAATTATGATTAATAAATATTTTAAAGTATAAATAAATATATTGATTTGAAATATTCTTGAGTGGTTAAATGGATAAAGATTTTGACGCTGGCAGAAAAAAAAAATAAAGATTACGAGCAATTATCCAATGGCAGGAAATGGTGATGAAAGGTGATGAGATTGATGTTGAACTTCGGGGAAAGGACGTCATAACTCGAACCTTAATGTTTACCTTTTACTAACGTATAACCAGTGAACTTGAACAATTACGGCCATTTTGTGATTCTGGGTATTAATTGTAATAATGATGACTGAAAGAATGAAATTAATTTGGTTGCGAGAATGTTTCGTAGCCGTTTGAAATGTATATTGACTTGGTGATTTGAAAATAAGTAAGTTTAAAGTAAAGTTTATATACCTGGTATCTGCTATGAAACGTGTACTGTATACATATGTAGTCTAATTATTTATGTGTTTTATATATATATATATATATATATATATATATATATATATATATATATATATATATATATATATATATAAAAACTGGTACAGTATATAAATGTTTTAGTTTTGTATTGATTTAAATATGTGGATCTACATGCACATGCCAAAGCATAGGCTAGATATAATCATCTATAGTAAAGAATTAGAACATTTACACTTTATATCTAAAAGATCTAAGATGTTCTCCGAAGGGTCATTTGAAGACTTTAGTTTCTTTAATGGGATATGGTCTCCTTTAGCCTAGGTGAGCGTATTTTACCTACGTTTTATTTTCCTAATGTTTGTGAGTTTGTTCGCACTCTTATTCTAGCATATACATTATGTATATTTTCATCATGATGCCTTTAAAATTGAGGAAATCGGTAAGGATTCACAGCGATTTCATCTTTCCCAGAGGTTCCTTTCATCTAAACATCACAGGTTCATAGGAATTTTACGTTTTTGAGAGCGCGGTCACACACACAAACATATATATATATATATATATATATATATATATATATATATATATATATATATATATATATATATATGTATATGTGTGTTTGAATATATATATATATATATATATATATATATATATATATATATATATATATATATATATATATATATATATATATATATATAACCTACATACATATGCAGAATTAAGCTGAGAAGTATTTTCCGAAATATTTTTTCCATTCAAATGTAATGTTTTTGTATTATAAAGGTCCATTGTTATTCTTAGCTCTGTCCAGGGCTTAGTTCCTAGGTAGACCCTGAAGGTATTTGCCTTTGTTATGTTTTAAGGAGAAAATTCCACTCTGTTCTTACCATGATCGTTGATGCTGATTTCAGGTAAGATGTAAGACGGTATTTGTTAAGAAGTCGATGGCGAGAAACAAAAAATATGAAAACTATGGGAAAATACACATACACAAAACACACACACACACACACACACACACACACACCACACACACACATATATATATATATATATATATATATATATATATATATATTATATATATTATATATATATATATATATATATATATATATATATATATATATATATATATATGATTATTGTTACTTTCCAATTTCCTTACTCACAAAGATATTGGTAAAGAAATACGTTGCTTCGATATGTTTTCTATATATCGCATGTTGATATATCAAGTTATTATTTATGTTTAATTATAAAGTATTTTGCATCTTTCTTCTTTGTATTCCTGGTGCATACTTTCGTTCACACCCAGGTACTCCATTTTCCATTGACAGTTTAATGAGGAAACGTAAGGAAACATTTCCCTTATTTATAGCAATGTGAAGTAAGAGTCTAATGCCAGTCCCCAATAAATATGGAGGCTGACGTGCATAATTTTTTTTATCCAATTATTCATGGAAAATTATAATCAAGACAGTTGGTGTATTCATATACTTATAGTAAGGATAAGTTTGTCTAACGAGAGGTTCTTTCGAAACCTTAAACATCTTTCATGTCCTTCTAACAAAAATTGATATTGCACCTTTTTCAAGACATTGGTCTTAGCCCTAATTGTATCTGATCCAGTGGCCATAATTCCCAAAATGGTTGGCATATCAATGTCCCGGCGGTAACTATAAAACGGCCACACTTTAAACAGTGATTTACAGCCGATCGTTAGCTCATTTCCTGATCTACGAAATGAAAAGGAACCTATGGGTTTCTCAGCACTTAATCATGGCCTGAAATTTTCACGGCTGTTAAGTTTAAAATGAGAGTATTAATCGTCGAGCTTTCCCCCCCCCCCCTTTCTTTCTATGCAGTAATTCCCAGTTTTAAGTTTTCCTCGGTAACATTTTCTTTGTTTCTTATCCTTCTTGCTTTATACTTTAGTATTTCACAGTTGATTGCATTTACGTACTAAAAAAATCTTTAAGCATTATAAGAGCATTGATGATTATTATTTTTGTTAGACGCTGAGATATGTCTCTTCGTTGCCAAAAATAGTTTAAGACCAAATGATTCTCATCTTAGACCTTTGTTGGTGGTATTAATCAAGAGAGAAAACTTTGTGATTAAGATTGAACATACAGTATAAGATGTGACTAATTCTATAAAATCTAAAACTATAAGAATATCGCTGAAGGTATGTGTTGTTGGTAACGTACTCAACTGGTAATTTGAGTGGCCAGCGTTCGACTCTTGCACCACAGGTAGGGGTGAGGGAAATTAAAGTGTTCACTAAAATCCAGGTGCTTCTGTTTACATGAGAAGAGCAAGACGAAGATAGAAGAAATCTAGACATTAGCGTCTGGCTCCGTCAGAAAATTGTAATCCATCATAGGAGGGCCTCTTCCTACCGCGTGCGAAACCATTCTAACGATATTTTATATTTATAGTGATGTAATTCACATTTGAATACATATTTGCATTCTCTAGCTGCATTTAGAATCAAATTAGTGTAGCACAGGAATGGACCGATATTTTAGTTATGCCACCTGAAATAATCATATGGGAATAAAGTCGGAATATTCCAGTTGTATTAGCAAATGTGTAGTTTTAGAACTTGATTACGGTTTTGATGATCCTTTTTACAATTTTGAAGTATTTAGATTTTTTTTTTTTTTTTTTTTTTTAGAAATACAATATCTTTATAATTCAAATGGAATCCATGATATGATCTTACTATGTTTACAGTATGCTAGTGTAACTGATGAAAATATTGGTATGAAATGTATCTTAAATGAGAACTGATTCGTTATGAATAATTAAACTATAACATTGAATTTTACGTAGTTTATTCTATTGCTTTGTAAGGCAGTAAGTTTTACGAACAAACTTATTTACGTTTCATATAGATTTATCTCAATGTGTTTAATCGTCTTACTAGAATTCATCTTCATTCAAAATCCGTAGCCTTTGCCGGGGTGGGGAAATTATTCTAATCGACCTCTTAATGATAATTACCGACGCAGATAAAAAAAGAGGTTCTTTCAAATGTGCAGCCATGATAACAAAATTACTCTCGCAAGATTGAAGGGCAAATGTCGTCTCCAAGTCCCTCATGAATGTAACCAAACTATTTTCGCAACGGGTGGTTTGCCGCTGATTGAAACAGATGACGGCCAAGAAGCGGCCGCAGTTTAAAATTTTTTTCCCTTTTTCCTTCCTCCTTCGAAAAGACTCGATGTCTGTATTGTTTACTAAAAAATAAGAAACAAAATTGGTTTACATTTATGGCTGATCTGCATGTTTCTGTTATCATCTGATCGCTTTATTTTTAGTCGTTTTTTTATCAGATTTTATTTACACAGTAATTCATTATTTTTATTACAACCTTCATTTATTTAGAGTTCACTGTTGGTATGGCATCAAATCAATTATTCATTGAAGTTATACTTGACGTTAGATTTCTTGCTGGGCTCAAAATGCTCATAATTATAGATTGTTTTTCATTAGTTTTTATGTAGTAGAAAAGGAGTATTTTAAGAACCAAAAATGATTTTAGAGTAATTATTAGTTTTCGACTGTCCTGTATAAAAAGAGTTGATTTATATGCATAACAGAGTTTTTTTTTTATGATTGTAAATGGTATGAGACCAATAAAAGTCCCTGAAATGTGGTGCGTATATTATTTATCGCCTCCTACAACAACTATCATGTTAATTGGAATAGTGCAGTATTTTAGATCAAATATTGAAATTTTTCTTATTTGCCCCAAGTGTGATTTCAATATTAAACATGAACAAATATATATATATATATATATATATATATATATATATATATATATATATATATATATATATATATATATATATATATAGTGTATATGTATACATACATGCATACATACATCAGTTCAATGATTCTAGAAATATAGATAGTAGTTTTTCCTTTCATGTACCAAAAATTGAGCGTCGCGATGAAATACTAGAGCCGCCACTCCTTTTTTCGGAAGGCTGATCATATGTATACACACAAGCATATTGAATTACTTGATTGATATGGTTACTTTCTATCCTGTTGTGTCCCAATCGCAAGATGGAAGTTTAAAGGTAATGCCCTCGTCTGGGCCCCCTTTTAAGGATATTCATTTATCCTTTTAAGATTTCTCCTTCGAAGCGTTCAGCCCTTTCTGTCCATATATTCATGTTTGTTGGGTGGGGAGTCATCCTGCCTCATGGCTGTTTATGGTTTTGTTTTGTTTCCTCCACCCGAGCTGTTTTATTATCTTGGCGCAAAAATAGATGGTCTCATTTACATTATATGCCCGGTGAATTTTCTCTTGTTTTCCTTTTGGGGTTTCGTTTTTTTTTATATGTAGAGGTGTGTGCTTGTTTATTATTTTATGCCGGTTGTTGGTATTTTTCAAACGGTGCACTTTTTTTTTTTAGCCTTTTTAATCCAGATCTCAAATCTCTCTCTCTCTCTCTCTCTCTCTCTCTCTCTCTCTCTCTCTCTCTCTCTCTCTCTTGTTATCACTCGTTTGACCCTTTATTTAGCTACCTCTACTTCGTTCAATTGATTTTAAAATCTTGTGACATTTTTTAACATTTAAAGTGTTTTCCACATTATTTCCACATTAGTATTTGATTTTATCAAAAGAAGAAACAAAGATTGGATTCCGTATTTTTTTTCTGTGTGTGTATGTGTGTGTGGAACTGGTGTTAGTTTTAGCTTTAATGTTGCCCGATTAATTCTTGGTAGTCTGGACTTGAAGGTTGTACAGCCAAACTTTTTGTCACAGTATAGGAAAGGTCCTGTCGTTTAAAAAGAATAATTTTAAAGGAGATAATTGCCATATATGTTCCCCTGAATTTTATTATGTTTGACAGTTGTCTTTAAATGATTACACCATATATGTACCCAGGAAGATCAACAGGTAATTCTTATTTGGAATATTTTATAGTTAATTGTATCGAAAATGCTGTAGTTTAGGCTAGTTTGTTTGGAGAAATTCTTTTAAAAAATTAGATGAAATCTTTGATAAAAATCCATAAAATTCCTGAAGGAATTAGCAGCGTTGTATTGAAAGTTTGATGAAAATGAGTAAGGCAACCTCAGTGGAAGGACATTAAATTTATCACAAAGAGCAAGGGAAAGAGTTGGATACGAGACCATTGGAAGAATATCTGGTCATCCTTATAGCCTTATTATAAATTAATGAAGAAATCGAGACTGGAGAAGAAAATGAATAAGGTTCTTACTTCGTAATATTCTATTTAATCTCAGTTTTATTACACCGGGTAATATCAGAGATACCAAAAATAATTTATTTAGGGTAAAATCAACCAGCTGTGGTGGTCCTCTTACAATAGTCATCAATATTTTCCAACCAATCACTTCAGTGTGATATTTAATTCGTTCATAATTCATTGGATATTTCCAGAATCTTCATTAATACAAGCCAATAGGTGTAGCGTACCGAGGTAACTATCGCCCTATTGCATTCACTACGGTCTTATCTTAGGTCGGCTTATCTATGTTCTAAGTACTTCATACAGCTAGTTTGGATTTTAATCTATCCACTCAAACACAACGTGCATCCATATCCTTAAGAATTTTCGAATGCTTGTTTATCATCATCGTCTCCTGTATTCTCATGCTTTGCAGATGTGAGAATAGCATATGGTAGAGTAGACTGCCGTTAAATATTACATTTCAAGGGATTGTTAAATTGCTGTCAACTTCGCCTCCTCCAAAGGATTTCGTCAAGGTCTCATGCTCAGTACCGTATTCATGC
>NC_090761.1:45484624-45487124 GCF_036898095.1 Palaemon carinicauda
ATGTATATACTATAGTAAATTGGGTTTTCCTTTTCCATCTTGATTTTTATATTGTTTTATTTTTTCTATTTGCTTTGATTTGGAGTTTTGTTTTTAATTCCGCTTCTTGTACTTTTTTTTTTTACATTGTAAAATTTTAGCTTATTAAACATCCTCTCTGTAAGTCGGTGTAGTTCAGTACATTAAAAAGTACAGTTAGCATGTATCACTAATAAATGGGATCGAACATACATATATGACCCATTATGAGCACAAAGAATACAAATAAATAGTATATCTATTTCGTACAAATTCATACCTTGAACTATTTTAATCTGTAAGTAATTTTAACAAATAGAGTGCGAATTTGGCTGTACTAAATTTCTTGGAAAAAATGTAGTTTTGTCCCGAAGAAGCAATTATAAAAACAATTTTATCTTCAATTAAAGAAATAAGCATAAAGTTTCATTTAATTGTTTGTATAGCTATGGTTTAGAATTCCGGTATGTTTGTGTATTTTTGAATGATTGATTAAATCTTTAATGGAGAGAGAGAGAGAGAGAGAGAGAGAGAGAGAGAGAGAGAGAGAGAGAGAGAGAGAGAGAGAGAGAGAGAGAGAGAGAGGGGGGGGGGGGGTTATTCTCCACCTTTTGTGGGTCGTTTATAGTATTTGACCAGTGGCTAGTCTTCAAATGAAGTACTTTTTATGTCGACTAAATCATTTTGCTTAATTTTTTCCCATCTTTAATACGAATTATGTTTTTTGTCAAAAGTTATTTCACGTTTTGCGTTTTTGTTTCAAGGTTTGTATCTTCAGTCATTTACAGTACGTATACCAAAATAACATTCACTTGCATCATATCCTCTTTTGGTCACTAAATATAAAAGCAATTTAATGACCTTCAAGAAATATTCTTTAATAAGAAACGATATAATGTATCATATTTGTTAAATTTTTCCTGTAAATCTCGTATTCATGTTTACTTTTGTAAATACACATGTAGAATGTGTTGTTTCAGATATGTCTTTTTGATGTTTTCCCTTAGAAAATGTTTATATGATTGTATTTGTAATTAGTTAAAATGGATATATATTTTAATACATAATATTATTAGTATTTGTCAAAAAGGAGATTTTTTTTGGTAAAGAGAGGCCAGTAGAGAATAAACTTTTCTTAAATCTTTATTTTATAGACTGTCACAAGCTTTTTATCTATTTATGTTTCGCCCCTAAAGAGGTAATTATTGTTTTCTTGCGTAACGTGCAATTTTGATTACGGTGACATAATGACAATATATTTTCTCATAATGACACTGCTGAATCGACGGAATAGGTCATGTCTTCCTGTAATTCACTCGAGGTGAGGATAAAGTGATGTTTGGAATTGCCCCGTGAAAAATCGTAAATAAACTTTAATGATAAAAAATATCGTTTTATGATGCAACTTGAAGCAGGAAAAGTACTTTCTCCTTTTTTTTTTACTCCATGTTCTTGCTTTTTTTGCTTTATTCTCTTTCATCGTAATATCATTTATGTAAATGTTTGTATATTGGTAATATTGTTATTTTTAATGTTATTATTACACTGTATATACCAAATATGGTTGAACTTAACGTAACGTTGCACTGCACGAAAGGATTTAATGGATTCGGGCATTTTTTGATAGAAACGTATGCCTTGATAGTTTTGAAAAGCGAATATTAAGTAAATTGCGTAACAATTGTGAAGGATTTCAGGCGGGAAAGTCTTGTTTCATGATTTAATCCTATCAAAAACACTGCTAGAATCTTTTCAGATCATGAACCAGTACTCCGTGTATATATGCACAACTATCATATACATCTTAAGCAGCCTCTTTGGTGAAAATTACATGTGATACGAAAAGAGATCACTCAGCTTCTTAAAAGCAAGATTAGCTTTCTAACACATCTCGAGAGAGCCAGTTTCATCTCCAATTCTAGAGGTAGTGGAGAAACTAGAAAGGGGTTATTCTTTGAAGCACTGAAACAAATCAAATTCAGATACTGCTCAGACTAGATTCAGTGGACCATACGATTAAGGGAAAATGTCTCTCCTGAGGTAGGATAAATATAGTCAGAGTTACCTGCAACAGAAATAGAATGGTCGAGTAATAAAATCTAAAGTGTACGCGGAAAAATTCATTAATTTATCGTTTTATGTCATTCAGTCTCTACTTCGCAGTCTTGACAATTAATAGATGTGAATAATGTGTGAATCTTCTATTTATTTATTTATCTGTATAGCCAGCCTAGATTAAGTCCAATTACCAGTTTCAATTATTTTACTTGGATTGCAGTACTGTAGTTTTAACTGTAGCTTTTTTTTTTTTTTGCGGCATGTTTTGCGAATGTTTCACCTTTTTACGCTCATTTTAAAGAGATGTTTTTTATAGACTTATTGCCCGTGTAGGATATAAGTGTTTCCTTTTATTTGTGTAAATTGGTCTTTCCCCGTATATTTTCCATTCTATGCTATCTTTCTATGGCATTTCCATTGGTGG
>NC_090761.1:45492124-45499624 GCF_036898095.1 Palaemon carinicauda
GTAATAATTCAACCTTGTTTATGGCTTTACTGAATGCCTATTGTAGTTTTCTTTTGGGAAAATGTTACTAAAGTCATGTGAGCCACTTTGTGAATGGTGTGATTTAACCAAAATATATTCATTTAAAAGTGGGTAGTGTTTTAGGTAAAGTTAAGTGTAAATTCACATGCCAAGGAAACGAATTTTGATGTGAATACATTAAAAACTACATATATGAAATTGTTCGTGGTGTCATTGAAGCAAATTTCGTGGTAATAAGAATGTTGAAAATCGCAGAAAAATAAACTAATGATGCCTTGTCCCCAAACCTTATTTATTTGCATTGGTGTTTATGTTTCTTCTCAAATGTGAGTTCTTCTACAGTTGATACTACTTTATATGCACTGATTTAATCTCTTAGTGTAAGACTACAATAGTTTTTTTTTTCGTTGGAGGACTGATCCCTTAACATAAGATCTTTTGTTTGTCTATTTTTTCAACTAAATGAAACTTAAAATCCGAGTTTGACCCTCGAACTAATATTCACTTAAGTGGCGCAGAATTTGTTTTTTCACTAAAAATTTTTTCAATAATTTTGGAGATAATTTTATCTTGACGAAATTTTTTAATGTATAAAATCATGGGTTCCAATAAATTCCTAATTCAAAATGCTAGTTTTGTACCGCTGTTCAATTAGGTCGTTGGGCATTCTTTATATATACTTACTCATAATTCTGGACATCCTTTGCGTTAGACTTATTATTTACAATCTTGCACGAAATACGAGATATTAAATAAACGACTGTAGGTCCTAACAATATCCCTTTTCTCTCATGAGATTCAGTGCCATGCAACTCTCTAGAAGTGCCCAAATTATGGAACGATTTCCGCTGTGATGTACTTGAATTTTTCGTTGAAAAGACTCGTGAGTCATTTTATATTAAATTTTTCTTTTATCAATTTTGCTGCTATCAGGTATTTCTCTCATAATACCAAGGTACAGTTTTTCCTAAATATTTCGTAGTTTACTGCATCGGGCTGCTGTTCCTATTGGAGTCCTATCGTAGTATTTAGTTTGAAAATTTGGTTGGCTGATGATAATAAGGATAATAATAATGAACCAGTAAATTTTTGGTGTTAATCCTAGTGAAAAATTTTCTTGCATATTTAATACGGCTTCCCTCTTAATTAAGTCATGCCACTTCCATTGTTTTCCACTATAATACAGGAATGTAAATTTGGCTGATGAAAATTTTGCATTGAAGTTGGCAGGCAGGGTGCTTAATTGTTGTGACCAATTGATAATGAAGCATACTCGCTAATTTATCATTTAAAAGTTTTCATATGTTAGTCTTGCTGATACATTACACGTAAAACGTCAATAGCTTTTTTGGCATTTGGCATAATATAATGACCTAAGATTCATAGAGCTTTATACAACATTGGGAAGCATTAGACGGAAAATTTATAATACTAAAATCTGCAGTGACTCTGAATATCTCAAATATAATTTTTTGTTAATTGGGGTTTGTTTTCGTTCCCTTACGCAAACATTCATTTATTAATCTGCAAGAGAAATTTCATATCAGAGGATAATAAATCACATTTCACATAACCTTGAAGAATTGAAGTTGATAAAGTTGCGTTGTGTTAAGAAATAGGGCTGTTTGATAATGAATTATGAAAAAGAAATTATGTTATCCTAAGTCTAATCTATACCACCATTGGTACTTGTATTAAAGCTGTTGTTTATCAAAATATCGCCACTTAGCTCTTTGAATTAATACTACCATCTAGAATTACCCAGGAAATTTAAGAGTGGCATTATCCCACCAAACAATTGCAAGAAGAGTTAACTGATTAGCATTCTTCTTTAAAATTGAAAGGTATAAGGAAACTGCAAATAATTTTAATTTGATTTATATGAGAGTACAGATGTAAGTGACACCAGCCAATTTACTCATATACATCCGTTCTATAGAGGAGGATTTAGTGGTAGATGAAGAGTTGGTTAAGATGAAATCTTTGAGTGGTGGCACAATAAAAAACCAACGTGTTCCTTGTGTTCAAGAAGAGCAATTTCAAGGTCTAATCTTCGACATAAAGCTGATTTTGGTCTAATCTAAAAATGCTGAAAATTAAATGTTTAGAGTTGATATTGCAGCATTTTTTTTTACACAAGAATATGTCATAAAATTAAAGAGTCTCAGATATTTATGCTGCACTTGTGTTGTTTGTCCACGAATATAGACGATTTGAAAAATGCACTTGCGTTGTAAGAGATGGTGCAAGAACTTTGATTGGCAGTAATGTGGGACTGGTTGCTTCACTGAAGGAAAATTGTATCATACTGCACTGCATTATCCACGAAGAAGCATTATTTGGCAATGTATTACAGATGAATGATGTCTTGAAGAGTGTGGTCAGGATAGTAAATTTAATCAGAGGTGGTAATAAGTCACAACAACACAGAAAATTTATATCTTTCCTTGAAGAAGTGAAAATAGAACTTAGTGATGTACCTCTGCACTCAAGTATCGGGGGGCTTACTGCTAGAAAAATGCTCAAGAATTTTTTTTCCCCTTCGGAAAGATATTCTTCTCTTTCTTCTAAATGAACAACTTGGCAATTCAGAATTGTACGAAACCCGGCTAAAAGATAGAGACTTTGCTTTAGCATGTCTCAATCATAACCACCTAATCAAATTTACGTCACCTTAGTTTACAAGGTAAATAACAAAAATTTTCTCAACTCTTTGGATACATTGAAGTTTTTCGCAAGAAGCTGTTACTATTCAGTGTTGCTTAAGAAATAATGATCTTGCACACTTTCCATGACTGAAAGTCAGACTTTTCATGACTTTGTCAAAAAAATGTAAGTTTATCTCTTGAATTTGGAAATAGATTTTGAGACTTCGAGAAACTGATGTCCAGTCTTCTGTTATTTAATAACCCAATGGAAGTTAATGTGGAGGCACAGTTACCAGAACTTCAGCTTGACTCAATGTTGTTCTCAAAGAAAAACAGATAAGCAAGAGAACTTCTGGAAGTTGGTTTGTAAGGACAGATTCCTCAAGTTGAGAGACTTTGCCTTTAAACTGCATTCTATGTTTGGTAGTGCATGTGGGAATGCACCTTTCATATATGAGGCAAGTAAATTCTAAATCCCGAAATCTGTTGAAAAGTTAGAAAACTGGTTGTCTGAATATATATATGTATGTATATATTCTCTCTCTCTCTCTCTCTCTCTCTCTCTCTCTCTCTCTCTCTCTCTCTCTCTCTCTCTCCCCCCGAGACATCTATAGTGAAACGTTCTTTCACAATGCAACGAGAAACATAAAGTACAAGATACATTTTTTAAATTACAATGGTGATGCATATGTTCTTATATATTAATATTGCATTTTGAAAAATTGTTTTTTGATATCTTATTCAAGAGCTTTTAGCTATGAATAAATTTATAAATGCCTTAAAAATATAAAAAGATTCTCAAGTTATGAAAATAGATGGGTAACATTGAACAAACTTTGATAGACCCTTCCTGGCATCGGATGGGAACATAAAGTGTCATGTTGTTATCCATTGATGTAGTTACGTATTGATGACCACCAGTCATTGAAGAATCTTTGCGTAGCGAGAGGACTTTGGTGATGTACAACTGCATAGCAGGATTCGAACATGCATGGAAAGTTGGCCGTCCAGTATATGAAAGCATAAATCGCTTGATCGCTTTGCTTTGTTGGACAGTAAGCAGAGTATTGAGAAACTTGATTTTCTTCATTCTTGTTTTCCTGAGGATAAACTAACTAATTAGCTTTTTGAACTCTTGAAATTTAAGCTCTCTTGATGGACCTTGATGCTTATGGAGGTGTAGATCCAAATGGTATTTTTCCTTTGTTTTTTTATAAAGACTGCAGATTGTAGAAGGTGATGATCTGTTCCTTAGTTTGCAATTTGTCTTTCGTAAAGGCCTTAGAGCATGTGATGCCCCTCTTACTATCTCCAATACTGTACAGAAATCTCTTGATTGTGGCCAGGAAGTTCGCATGATTGGTCTTGATTTTATTGCTGCCTTTGCCCGTTTAATCATTAGGCCCTTGTTTTCAAACGCAAACAGTTGGGAGTGGGTGGGTCTTTTCATAGCATCATTACTGAATTTCTAAATAATAGATCGCAAAGAGTTGTTGTTGATGACCACTATAGTGAGTATAGGAATGTGATATCTGGTGTGCCCCAGGGGAGTGTTCTTGGCCCCTCATTTTTCTTTCTATATACACATGACATGTGGTTTGGTTTAGAAAACAAGCTCGTTGCATATGCAGATGATGCTGCTCTCTTTGCATCTATTCCATCTCCTGAATGTAGATCTGGGCATACTGAAAATTAGTGCATGGTGCAAATTATGGGGCATGAAGTTGAATCCAAACAAAACTCAAAGTATGAATGCAAATAGGTAGAGGACAGTTGCTCCTCAACATCCGAATCTCAGCATTGATAATGTTTCTTTAACTCTTTATGACTCTTAGAATTTTAGGTGTGTTTCTCGAAAACAAATTTACTTTTGAGAAACCCATTAAGTCTGTCTTTTCTACAATTGCACAAGAAATTGGCTTATTGAGAAAGTATTTTAAGATTTTCGGTGATCATTCTATTCTGAAGAGGTATTTTAATTGTTTCATTTTACCTTGTTTCGAGTATTGTTATCCTGTCTGGTTTTCAGCGGCTAAGTCCCATCTTAATTTGTTGGATAGGAACCTACGGTCTATTACATTTCTTAATCCTGATATAGATATTAAACTAGCACTGTCGTTCACCTTGCATAAGATTTTTCATAATTCTGACAGTCTTTTAAATTCGGATTTTCCCGGACAGTACGACTCTGTTCGTAAAAGTAGGTTTGCAGTTAATTTTAATAGTCAGGCCTTCTCCATCATGAGGCTCATTAATACACAATATTCTAGAAGTTTTATTCCAGATGTGACCAAATTGTGGAATGATCTTCATAATCGGGTGGTTGTATCCATAGAACTTCAAAAGTTTAAACGCAGCCTTTTTTTTTTTTTTTTTTTTTAGAAAAGGCTAACATTATTATGTATTTATAAATTTGAAATGTTTTAATGATGTTACTGTTCTTAAAATGTTTTATTGTTTTAAGATTGTTACTGTTGTTATTTTTTTTTATTACTTTTCATTTGGTTTATTTATTTCCTTATTTCCTTTCCTCACTGAGCTACTTTTTCCAGTTGGAGCCCTTGGGGTGATAGCATCCAGCTTAGGGATGTAATTTGGCTAGCAATAATAATAATAATAATAATAATAATAATAATAATAATAATAATAATAATAATCCTTTCTTTACCTACTCTTTCATCTTGTCTTCTCCCTCTCCACGTGCCTCTTCCCAGTTAACGCGGGTTATTGCCTTTATGAAGATTCCAGATTTTTTAGATAAACATAATACCGTTACTACTAATACTTTTTTCTATTCTTTTTATTTTTTTCATGTATTTGCTGTCATTCGTCTCGTCTTTAGTCAAACACACTTCCGGTCGGTACGCAATTAGCGCACATGACACTTCTATTGAGGCAGTTGATTCCTTATTTGTGTGCGTGTGTGGTCTGGGAGTTGATACGTGTTTTTTGTACGGCTAATGGTCCATCATGAATTATTCTATTTTCACTAAAGGAGCGTTTTTTATAAACACTGGCATTATTCATATTTAAGACCACTTTGATTGATAATCCACCGCTCTAGTTTTTGTTTGTCCATTGATAGGTAATATTAAGGTCCTAGTGCATGTTGTTCTCATAGAGGTCTTGAATTTTTCATCCTCTCTGTGTAACAGTTATTTATTTACTTTGTGAACATTTTGTTTGTCGAAACTTTTGAATGTTTGTTTTTGTAAAGGAACCAGCTTTTTGGGGGAGCTTTATATGATACTTTTTCCGTGATACTCTTTTTAGAATTTTCTGTCCATTTCCACTATCTTTGTATCATAAATTTTCTGTATTTAGTATTCCTTATTTAGTTAAAAGCCTCCTAAAAAGTTAGGAAACTAAAGAGTTGTATCAACTTTTATATAAAGGATACGGTGCGGAAAAATATCCCATTTTCAAATATTTTTTTTAGTTCCGTTTCAGGATGCGAGTCTATTTTTCTATTAAGATAAATTAAATATTTCCAAAAATTTCCATTCCTTTTCTAGGAAATTTCTTTTCCCCAATGTAATTATCTTGATAAGAAGGAATTGTCAAGTTTATGAGCTAATGAATATTTATATTTTGTTTGATATTTTGATAAGGAGATCGATGCATTATTATGGAATATGGGTATGTTTCTTAATATGACATAATACTACAAGTGTTAAATTCGAAATGTATAATTTTATAAAAGATCATTATTGTATTGGGCGAGGTTTGATTCACCATTCATTGACCTTATTTCTATGAATCCCCTTCTTTTGCAGTGAAATCCCTTTTTGCTGTGTACAAGCTTCAATTTTCAATTGGGAAAGTAGACAATGCTGTAATTGTAAGAAAAAAGTCAATGATCACGTCAAGATAACAAACCAATAATTCAAACATGAACAAAAACCAATGCATTTGCTTTTTGTGAGTCTAAAGCCTTCAGCTATTAAAGAACTATTTTGACAAAGGTATTTTTTTTTTTTTTTTCATTTTGGAAGTTCTTCCATAATGTGGATGCATGTGATAATTTTTTTTTTTTAAAATTGATTCTCATCTATCATTTCCATCGATTGTAATGCCTTTTTTAAGGATTTAGTTTCCATTTGTATTATCAGTTGAGCATAAAATAAGTCATGATATTTTTTCTTAGAAAATCTCAGATAATCCACAAATCAAATGTGAAGTGAGAAACCACTAATTGCTCTCTCTCTCTCTCTCTCTCTCTCTCTCTCTCTCTCTCTCTCTCTCTCTCTCTCTCTCTCTCTCTCTCTCCTAGAGGGGTTTATTACCGACACCCTCATGAGGTACCGTAATGGGCGGAACGTTGGGAATAATACGTGTGCGTAAACAGACTGAATTAGTCCATTTATTACATTCTTATTGCCTTCTTTTTTTCTTCTTTTCCTCCCCCCCCCATTTTTTTCTTTTTCTTTTCTTTTTTTTTCTCGGTTTATTGCTCCAGAGAGGCAACGGTGAGTTTGAAGCAAGGGAACGGAAGCGGTCTGTTGTAATGTTCTCTAAAGAGGAGAAAATACTCTTTAGGTAGATGGATAGCCTGATAATGGGTGATACTTATGTATCTAAATAGAATCGTAGGTCTGTAGATGTTTGAGTATATTCTACAGAACGTCTACAATTAGTGATTTTTTTATCTCTCTTTCATATATATATATATATATATATATATATATATATATATATATATATATATATATATATATATATATATATATATATATATGTTTGTGTGTGTGCGTACGTTTGTATATGTATGCACATGTATATATATGTGTATGTATGTATATGTAGACATATGTATATATATATATATATA
>NC_090761.1:45504624-45514624 GCF_036898095.1 Palaemon carinicauda
AGGACTATTAAAGTTTAACTCTGGTTTTGGTTCGGTTGTAGATCCTCCAAAAATCAAGAAAAACTGCTATATCAATATCACTGGTGTTTGGTTATCTTATTTGTTGGTCGTAGATATTATTTAAGAATTATTTCTTGTTGTAGGCATATATTAATGACTGGTTATTACCATCTACTCCATTTCCCACTTATAATAGTGTTCCTCAAGGTTATATACTCGCATACATTTTCTCCTCTTTATCAGCCATCTTTTCATCTTCCTCTTCTGATTTTTTTTTTAATTTTCATCCTTCATCTATCTTCAGTCTTTTGTTTGTAAGATATCTCAATTGTCATATCTTTTTTCTATCAGTCTGAATAGGAATCCCGATGAAAAACATAGCCTGTACCTATTTAAAACTTAAGATACTTAGCTAACAGAATGGTAATCCTGATACTAGTATTAGTCTATACTTATTTTCTTATTAGAGATAGTAGCCCACAGCTAGGTTAAGGTGAGGATATCGGTGTCCATTGGAAGTAATTGAAATGGTATCAAGGTATAATTCACTTTCAATAGTATTTGCAAATCTGCCATTAATTTATCTTTACTAGGATAGATGTCAAATAGGAAAACATAAAGAGAAAGTATGAATAATATTTTTGAAAAGAACAATTTATTCCCATCTTTTTAATTCTCTTGCAATCTTATTGGAAAGTCAGGGTCATGGACGTAATATAAATATGTTTAGCCGATGGGCAATATTTGTAAAATGGAAAAGGGTTCAGCCCTTTAAAAGAAAATCTTACTCAGATGGATTCATTATTGCCTTTAGTTTTTGCATTTTTTTTTTATATGTATTATAAGTTTCATAAGTGTGTTGTTCTTGTCATTTCAAGTTTCCATTACTTGAATTTTGAATTTGTAAGGCCAATGTTTAATTTTGTTTTCTTTTGACAGGTACGTGGAGACTTTAATTTGCTTCTTGCTGCGGAGAGGGTATGAGTTTCTTAGTATTATTTCGTATCTCTTTTGGATGGTTCAAACATCTTTTTTTTTTAAAATGTAATGGCCCCTTCCGTCAAGACCTTATACCATTTTAAATTTAGAAACACAAAATAATGTAATAGCTACCTTTCGCCGGTAATATCTGTTATTGCATTCCCTCACTTATTTTGATTAAGACCTGTAAATAGAGACATATCTGTAACAGCATCTACATCTTTGCATCCTACTGGGAGTCGATGCGGGTGCTGCGGAAGAAAGATGTGAATAAATAGGAATGTACCGCATGCTAATGGCACTTAAATATTATGGAAAAATCTAATACCACCATACCAAGAGGGTCATCATGCTTCCAGAGACCTGTTGGAGAGAAAATTCATGGTAATGACAATGCCTCCTACAGATAGCCTTAGAGATCATAATCCTGTTTTAAACCGCCGTCAGTGTAACCCTTACGTACTATCTCTAATGTTCGAAATTTTTAAGGACTCGTCATAGAAGGGCAGCACCCAGAATTACTCTTAACAAGTAACATGTAAAGTAGCGAACTGAAGACTACAAACTCGGTCTTTATTACGGGACCCCCAATCGGGCTCCTGGACCTCTTGCCTCAGCCCTAAAGCCTTTAAAGATAAAGAGTGGTGTTCCCTTTAATGAGAACGGGATAGCTGGCTGTATAGAGGCAAATGTCCTTATTCAGTGTTAGGAAAATCGCTCTTAAAACTGATGTCGTTTAGCATGGTCTGGTTCTTAAGGCGAGTTCGGTCGTCCATCAAGGTTGTGTGGTGACGTAGTATTATTACAGGTCGGGTCTGCACGCTGTAAAACGTGGCAAAGAGCACCTGGAATCGCAACACATTGTTTTGTTAATTAGCAGTGGAGGTGGCTAGCGGAAGGAGAGAGAGAGAGAGAGAGAGAGAGAGAGAGAGAGAGAGAGAGAGAGAGAGAGAGAGAGTTTCGTAAAAAGACTTCGTTTGAAAGAGATACCACAATTTTCCCCTGTTAGTTATTGAGCTACGAGGTCTATATCCTCTTGGCCCTATATTTTACTACAAGCCCAGGGAATTATTTAGCCAATTACTCATGTTGGATTGGTAATTTCAAAAATAATTGAAGTAACAAGAAGCTTTCTTCGGCAATTCAGTATGAATGAGGACTTAAAATTGGGGAACTAACTTAATGATTTTATGAATGAAAGAAAATACACGTTTTGTCATCAAAACTTTGGTTATTTGATCAAAGTTGAAATTTCCATGTTGCCATTATTCTTATTCTTATTGGTGTGATATATATATATATATATATATATATATATATATATATATATATATATATATATATATATATATATCATATATATAATTCCAGCTGATATATCATGTAAAACCTTCATTTCATATATATATATATATATATATATATATATATATATATATATATATATATATATATATATATATATATGTATATATATATATATATATATATATATATATATATATATATATATGTTGCATATAATTCTAGCTTATAGAATATGTAAAACATCCTCCATTTCATATATATATAATGTATATAATTTTATCTCATAGAATAATATAAAACATTCTCTTTTACTGAGTGCAGATAGTGCTCACTATATATGTAGATTTTTAAGAAAAACAATGTATATATTCCTAGCCATCGGTCCAAATATTATAATTTAAATAAAACCTAAAGAATAGAAAATTCTAAAGGGTATGATAACAAAAATGGCATGTAAACTACGATTAAGAGATACCAGGTCTTGAAAAGGGAAGGTAATATAACCCTAAAATGCAAAAGGAGCTAAGAAATCCCCGAATACGAGTTCCATAGGATGGGCTTTTTTTTATCATTTCAAAATCATAATCCATATTCTTGTAGCCGGTACACAATCTTTTTTTATACCCATATCTTTTAAACATCTTTTGTTAGATTTTTGTGAATTACGTTTTTATCGTTATTGCCATTAATCATTCTGTAACCTGATTTCTGTTCTGATCTGAATGCCTTTTTTTTTTTCCTCCATTGCAACAGGTGTTCAAAGCCTGACTTCCTGTCTCTGGTGGTAATAGATTTTTACAGATAACATTCCCTATTCCACCTTTTCATCGTCATCATCATCATCATCATCATCTCCTCCTACGCCTATTGACGTAAAGGGCCTCGGTTAGATTTCGCCAGTCGTCTCTATCTTGAGCTTGTAAATCAATACTTCTCCATTCATCATCCCCTACTTCACTCTTCATAGTCGTCAGCCATGTAGGCTTGGGTCTTTCAACTCTTCTAGTGCCCTCTGGAGCCCGGTTAAAAGTTTGGTGAACTAATCTCTCTTGGGAAGTGCGAAGAGCATGCGCAAAACATCTCCATCTACCCCCCACCATGATCTCATCTGCCCAAACCATCTACCTTAATCGTAACTCTTCATATTTTTGTCTTGTATCATAAAATATACTTCTCGTTCTGTTTTAAAAATTTCCAGTGAATTTCTTTGAAGATTTCCAAATTTGACAGTGACATCACCTTGTAATTAGTGCAGAAAAATCATTTCTACGTCTCAGTCATTTAGACGAAATTGCTCCTCTACTTTTTCCCGTGTTATTTCTTACTAACTTATTTGATTATATCAGAAAATTTGGATCATCATAATTACTGAGAAAGATCACAGGGAAGTTATTTAGCATAAGAATCTCCGTAAAAAAAGGAATATGCTCCTTTAAGTTCCGCAAGATTATTTTTCTCAAATGTAAGGAAGTTTTACCCTTACAGTATTCTCCTACCTAATGGAATCTGATCAGCAGCTTGCCGTCTTATTCAAGTTTGTTGATATTTCGCAAATCAGTATTTTGTCTCCAAATGAATCTATGAGGCTTTGTGGCATGGACCAGTTCATTTGTTACAGTTATGTAGGTGGTGATTCAGACTGTACGTAAACTTTAAATACTTTTGTTCCAGTTTTCGAGATTTTTTCATAAATGGCCGTCCGCTAGCCGTGGATTAATTTTAGCGAAATTGAAGCTGAAGTTTGCCTGATGCTTGTATTAGGTCATAAGATAATCCCCAAGTCACATTTTCTCCTTTCCACAGTGCATTGATTGATATATTTTTATACACATGATTAAAGAAAGGTTGAGACTGTCATTTTGTTAGATATTAGATATTATTTTTATTCGAGCTGTTTCTAGGAAAAGCAAAATAGACAAATGTTACAACCCAGCTTCAGCTTGTGGACTACTGTATATATTTTTTAAAGATTTATCGTCATTTGTTTCTTCCAAATTACAACTTATTTTCAAATTATTCTTTGATCCATCCTTTTCCCTACACTAACCTTTGTACCCCTATCTCTAGATTTTTAACCCTTACATTTAACTTATTTCTCTTTTTATACTATGCAAACAATTTACCCTTATAAAATGTTTCATCTTTTCCCCTTTCAATTGCATTCAATATCCAAAGTTCTCATCCATAAGGAAAAGTTGTCCCAACAATCCTTTCAAATATTCCCATGTCGGTTTCCATGGACAATTCAGGTCACTGCTCAATATCTTGCACTTATATAACTGCCACTCTTGTTTCACCCATTCCGTGACTTGTATAACTGCAATACTTGTGTCACCCATTTTGTGACTCTTCATCTCTCTTCCTATATAATAAATTATATTTATTCCAAAATGCCTATATATAGATCAACCTCCTTTCTCTTAACACCAATATTGATATTCGTTTCTCCATCTTCGAGGTGTCATTTATGCTAATAACCTTTCTATTGATAATCTTTAATATTAACTTTTTCCTCTTGCCAGTACTACCAAATACTTTCACTGTTTTTTTACTTTGACCTCACTGTTCCCAATCAGTGTTGTTTCGTATGTAGTCTTGAACTATTCTACCTTCCTTTCACGAATGATTTTCGTATCCCACGAGCTTTCACCACATCTACCATACTTATTCTGCATTTTCTAATCCATAGAGATATTAAACTACTTTTACAGTAAACCAGTCACTTCATGTCTACATATTCTAGCATGAATTCTGCTACCTTCCTAAACGATATTTAATTGGCCTGAACAACCAACCTATCCTTTGTACCATACATCAACACCCTCAACATTGTCTCTCTGTCTCTCTGTGATCGATGTTATGTATCCTCAAATTCCTCTACATCGCTTTTCTTTCGAATTTATCATTGATTTATTTTTACCCCCATAGAACATTTTTTCCTCAATTTTCAAGCTTCCTTGGTAAGGAAATTACCATGATCCACATATCCTCCTGTTTAAGCCATCACTGTTTGACGCCCATCAGTCTTAATATCATAATGAAAACCTCCATTCCCCATCCCAGGTACAATAAGTAATGTTGGCGTATTCCCCTGTATTTCTTACATTTTCTTCTGTCTCCTTTACCGTTAAGATAAACCAGCTGCTCAGAGAAGGTGAACTGAACTATCCATAACGTTGCTGGTAATGATAATTTAGACATCATCCTTGGATTGAGGATGTCAAATACGTGACTCCCTTGACGAACCCCTTTGGCAGCAGATGGACAACATAATCAAAGTAAACTGTAATGTACAAATAGGTGGAATTTAGTTAATCTTAAAACCTTGAGTATTATTTCCCAATTTGGTAATTGTTATTTATCATAAAGAACATGTGTTTCTGTTTTGATTAAAATCCGAAAAGTTGTTTATCAACTGTGACTCGTTTCGTTGTTTTTTACTTAGATGATTATTAACTGCATGATGAATTTAGAGAATGAATTTGTTCAGGAGGATTATAGATTTGATATTAAAAACATAACTATAGATTAATGAAATTTAATTTCCCTCCATTAGACCATTTTGATTGTTGTCATTTGGTTTATATTTTATATTCATAATTTTCTGTTATATTTCATTACATTTGTGTCATTTGATTTATTGACAGATTATAACGAAAAATCTATATTTTATTTATCGTTAACTCCCGTTACTTCAAAAACTATGGAAAGTGTTATGATAAATGCAATTCATATATTGGTGCTGATTTTATGACACATAATTACATCTGTAATTACTTTTGTAAGGATTTAATTCTTATATAATATCATATATACTAATATGATATGATTAAATCAAATAGAATATATATGATTTAAATTTCATTAACTTTTTTCATATATTTATTTCATCTCTTTCATATCTGCAACATCACGTTTGCTTCTTTCTCTGGCCAATTTCCCCGTGGTTTTTATGACTCTTACACTAAAAGAGGATGTGATAAGGGGGTTTCATTTTAGAATTAGGGAGGTATGATAATAATGGCTTAATTCTACACTAAACACTCTTTCAAGACCTCATTCACTTTGTCATAGTTTTATTTTCACCATTTCAACCTTTAACATTAACCCTTGGTATGAACGATGTTGCAGACATTTTATCCAAAACATTAGAGGTTTGTGGTGTTGGATCAACAGGTGAAGAGCAATTTCCTTTTAATCGTTAACCTCTCAGCCTACCATTTGTTTTGTGTTGTGTTCCAGAAAAGAATTCTGAAAAAAAAAAAAAAAACAACAAGAGGGAGCCTTAACCCATGTGCGCATTTGGATGATGCATAACTTCATTGCTGCAAGTTTGTGTAGTATGTTTATTAATGGTAAATGATATTATCTGTGTCAATGCTACATAAACTAGTCAGTGTAGATGCTGCTTATTCTTGTAGTAATGCTGCTCTCTCTCTCTCTCTCTCTCTCTCTCTCTCTCTCTCTCTCTCTCTCTCTCTCTCTCTCTCTCTCTCTCTCTCTCTTATATATATATATATATATATATATATATATATATATATATATATATATATATATATATATATATATATATATATATATATTGATCGTGTCTATAATAATGACAATTGATCTTGTTTAGGTTAAGAATGCATATTCATGTCTTAGGCAGTGATACATGGTTTAGACACTAGTATTATTTATTTTTCACTGTGCTTGGAAATAGGTAGGGCAAGATTTCAAATTGTATACAAATATTTTCTCAGAGTTATATGTCAATTCCGTTGATTTTTACGTTAATTTCATATTCGATTTTTTAAAAAATTTTCTTTTGGAGTCCTTAGATCACCATTTCTGTAAGTGGCATTACCAGTTGCAGGGTGAAAGGGATAAGTAAAGGAATAGTTTTCAAAAGCTGTTTTTTTTTTTTTCATTAATTCGTCCTGTGTAATAAAATTTACCTATTAAAATAGGTAAATATGTAGCTAATGCTTCGTTCAGTGTAGTAAAATTTACTTATTCAAATACGTAAGTAGCTGTGTGTGTGTGTGTGTGTGTGTGTGTATATATATATATATATATATATATATATATATATATATATATATATATATATATATATATATATATATATATATATATATATATATATATATATACAAAATGTATATTTATATGCATATGTATATGTATATACATACATACATATATTTGTATATATATATATATATATATATATATATATATATATATATATATATATATATATATATATTCTTTACCTATTTTGATAACATTTATGGCTACACGCCGGCAGTTTCATAAATTCGCGAGAGGGTAAAGTGTTCCATGTACATAATTGTTTCAGATACGTAATATAATTTTTGTATTGAAATGAAAGTTAAAAAACATATTGATTCATGCTGCATGGAGGCATCCTCTGTATTCTAGGGAAGTGCGTGTATCTCCTTTCACATTATGCGAGGAGGTGCTTCGGAGTAAGCGAGCTCCCGAGATTTTACAAATAGACTGCGTTGCATTCTGATTCTCAATTAGCATCCTCATAGTTTTTTATGCATGTTATGCATGCATACTACCTTCTTCTCCTTCCCAGTTCGATCCTTTGCATGTTTGCAGTAATTCGAATGACCTTGCTACTTGAGGCATATTAACGTTCAATGGCATTTGAACGTCTTGTGAACGCAGGTTATGCTACTTATTATTCATGTTATTTCCAATGATTATGTCAAGTAAGGGTGATCTTACTGCCTTCCCATCTATTGGATTTCTTATGATTTTTGTTTATGGAAGAAAAAACTGTCTGTTTTTCATTGGATTTTCGACATAATGGGGCCAAAAAGGACGTCCTACATTTATTTTACTCAACACAGAAGCAGTGTCACTATTACATGCATAGAAAGAGGAGAAAAGGCTAATAATTGATGACCACTTAATCCAATATTATTAAGTTGCATTTATGATCTTTGGTACCGTCGTTCAATTAGTTCATTATGCATGTTGCATAAGATTTTTCATAACTCTGACTATCCTTTACATTCATATCTTCCTAGACAATTCCATCCTGTTCGTAATACTAGGCAGGCAGTTAATTCTAATAGCCAGGCCTTTTCCATCATGAGGCTCAATACTACAAAGTATTCTAGAAGTTTTATTCAAACTGTTACCAAGTTATGGAATGATCTTCCTAATCGGGTAGTTGAATCGGTAGAACTTCAAAAGCTCAAAGTTGGAGCAAGTGTTTTTATGTTGACCAGACTGACATAAGTCTTTTTATAATTTATATGACATATCTGTTTTTGACGTTGTTAATAGTTTATACAGGACTTATCTGTTTTGACGCTGTTACTGTTTTTAGAATGATATATTAATTTATTCTCATCATTTATTCATTTCCTTGTCTCACTGGGCTATTTTTCCCTGTTGGAGCCCTTGGGCTTATAGCATCTGGCTTTTCCAATTAGGGTTGTAGCTTGGCTAGTAACAATAATAATATTAATAAATGGTCCCCTTCTTTTTAATTGGGGTTTTTCTTTTGACTTAGAATTAACATTTAGAATTCTTCATATTTTTGTTAGACTCCCATGATTATTTCTTAAAACTTTTTAAAAAAGCCAAAGCCAATGTCAATTTTTGTTTTTATCAATGTGATTCATTCAGACGCCACGTCCCTTTAAATGTTTTTATATTGGTCTTTGATTTATGAAGAATAAAGTAACATTTTGATATTATTGGTCGTTTCGTAATTTTTAAGGGTGAAGTATTGCAGTCTTATTTATGTACATCTTTGTATATATAAAAAATGTTTCTTTCTCATCTGCTTATCTCATAATGAATGGTATCCTGTGTATGTTTTCTATAATTGTTGTCTGCTGAAAATTTAATAATTGTTATATATTCCATCTACATACGTAGATTAGAATTTATCCATATCATATGACAATCATTTGACTGTAGTAGGATGATGAACTCTAACCGCTATATAAAAACCCAATACATATTAAGTATCTGTTTTTCAAAACGTCTTTTTTTTTTTTTTTTTTTTTTTTTTTTTTTTTTTTTTAAATAGAGGTTTTGTTGTTCAACGCGTAAAAGAAAACAGTTGCGCTCTCTCAGTTCTCCTATTCTTGCTAGGTTTATTTTATTCTTTATTCTTGAAGATTTATCGAATGCTTGACATTAGGCCCCACTTTCATTTATATATACATTGTTTTTTTTTTTTTTTTTTTTTTTTTTTTTTTTTTTTTTTTCTGATCCATCTACTGGTATTGGGTTGTTCGTCCCATTGACTTTTAGAGTAAAGAAAAACTATAATAGTTAATATTTTTGCAAGTTATCAATAAAATGAGCAATATTAGTCACCAGACTGAAAAATTAAAGTAGGACTCATAAGTAAAGCTTATTAGTTTTAATTCACAAACTTTTTTTCTTCTCCGAATTTCACATATGGAAGAAAAATAAGTCACACGAGATAGTGACAAAACTTTCATATAAAGTCACGTGTTATAAACTCGGCAGTCGGGTATCATGATGAAAATGGGATAATTCCGTCAATAGTATGCACAGAAGAACCAATATCAAGTCTACTCTCTCTCTCTCTCTCTCTCTCTCTCTCTCTCTCTCTCTCTCTCTCTCTCTCTCTCTCTCTCTCTCTCTCTCTCTCTCTTCTCTCTCAGAGGTATATTGAAATTCCCACTGGGTCTTTGTACCT
>NC_090761.1:45519624-45522124 GCF_036898095.1 Palaemon carinicauda
GGAAATAAATATTTCAATAACACTAGCAATATCAAAACAGAGCTTTCATATGTAAACTATAAAAAGAAACTTATGTCGTCCTGTTTAACATAAAAACATTTGCTGCAAGTATCAACTTTTGAAGTTCAATCGATTCAACTATCCAATTCAACTTGATCACAGCTAGGATAGAACTTCTAGATACCGTGTAGTATTGAGCCCATGATTGAGAAGGCGTGACTATTTGAATTAATTGCATACTTAGTATTACGACCAGGGTTGTATTGTCCGGGAAGAACTAAATGTAAAGATTGGTCAGAATTATGCAAAATCTTATGCAACGGTTAAGTGAGATTGGTGTAAGTGTATGGACATGAGTTATGGCATGACAATGAAACAATCTCCAACAGATCTAGTAGATTTAAGAACAAAGCTCTTAGAAGAATATTGTGAGTTGAATGGCAGGAAAGGATTAAAAAATGAAGGTATAAGAGAGATCATGGTGAGGGGTAGATGGAGATGGTTTGGGCATGCTCTTCGCATTTCTCAAGAGAGATTAGATCACCAAAAACATTTAACTGGACTTCACAAGGTACTAGAAGAGTTGGATGACTCAGGCCTACATAGCTGAGGTATATAAAGTGTGAAGTCGGAGATGATGAATGGAGAAGTATTGAATTAAAAGCTCAAGATAGAGACGACTAACGAAATCTAACCGGGGCCTTTTGCGTCAATACTCGTAGGTGGAGAGGAAGATGATTATATATATATATATATATATATATATATATATATATATATATATATATATATATATATATATATATATATATATTATATATATATATAATATTATATATATATATATATATATATATATATATATATATATATATATATATATATATATATATATATACAGTCAGCGCGGATCGCTGTGTCCGGGTAGTGGGCCAACAGCGTTCCGCGCAAATCGGAGGCATGGGGTTTATCGGGGAAAAAATCGACTGGGACAAATTGACTAATTGGCATCTTTTTATACAAGTTGGCATCTACATATCTGCGTAGGTGGAAGCTAGCCAGTGTGTTTCCTGTAGTCGTGGAGTGAGGTTGTGTTTGGTCGAGAGGCCCGAGTTGCAATCATTCTTTTGTGAGTTCGCGTGGCATTTTTGTGTATCAACCCCCCCCCCCCCGTGATGTCTAGACCCCCGTACAAGTCACGATGACATTGTTAGAGTGATAACCTGTCATAATTTAGGTGTGTAAACGAAGGAAATCGTGAAGAATACTGCCGTGAACGAGAGGACAGTGAGGCGCTTGGTGGCGAAGTACAAGGCAGGAGGTAGCACCGAGGTCCCTTCTCACTCCCAGGCTGGTTCCCCTCCCCGGAAGATTCCTGATCGTACTTTACATATATTAAAGCGAACCCTAGAAGAAAATCCAACATTAACAGCTAAGCAACTGAAAGAACAGAACCCTAAATTGTTGAGCGACGTCAGTGTTCGTACGATTCAGGAAAACCTGTCGAAGCGCCTCGACTTCGAGAAAGTGATCGCGCGAAAGAAGCCCGCTGTAACTTTGAAACAAAGGCAGAGGAGGGTTGCCTTTGCCAAGACATACAAGGATTGGACCTTGGAGCAGTGGCGTAGTGTCTTGTGGAGTGACGAAGTGACCTTTTGTGTGAGTGAGACGACCGGGAAAAAAGTGTGGCGGCGAAAGGGGTCAGATCCTCTCAAGCCTAATCTCACGGCCAAGACAGTTAAGCACCCAGCATTGCTTATGGTCTGGGGTTCGTTTGCCTACGGTGGTGCCCCAAGCCTTGTTGTTTTGCCTAAAGGCATAACGGTTAATGCTGACCGCTATTTGAACATTTTAAAAGACAATTTAGCGGATTGTTTTGCGGCTACAGGAGCTGAAATTTTTCAGCAGGACGGTGCCCCTTGCCATACGGCTAAAAAAGTGAAAAAGTGGCTGGAAAATAGCGAAGTGAACTATATTCCTGATTGGCCAGGTCAAAGTCCTGATATTTCGCCCATTGAGAACCTTTGGGCGATAGTTAAAGCCCGCCTTCGTAAAGAAGTGACGACCAACGTGACACTTCTCGAGGCGGCGCTCCATAAGGTGTGGGCAGAAATACCTGCCGATATACTACAAAACCTCGCCGATAGTGTTCCTCAACGACTTTTGGAGGTCAAGAAGAGGAAAGGCTACCCTACAGACAAGTAGCATGGATATTGGTGAGTGTTCAATTAAATTTTTATTGATTTATATTGTGTATTAGTGTAGATATGGGGGGGGGGGGGGGGACCAAAATGAATGCACGGCGGATGCTGCCCGGACAAACCGACCCACGCTGACTGTATATATGTATATACACATGCATACATACATATATATATATATATATATATATATATATATATATATATATATATATATATATATATATATATATATATATATATATATATATATATATATATACACACACACACACATATATATATATATATATATATAT
>NC_090761.1:45527124-45532124 GCF_036898095.1 Palaemon carinicauda
CAGAAGTTGTCCTTCCTTCTGAAATAGCTTTTGGCCAACTCCAGCTAGCCTATTAGTGGTGTCATGACTTATATTTGAGTTGGATTACTTAGAGAAGCAATTTGAAACCTACTTCAGCAGTATGGGCATTGAACTTACGGCTTTTCCGCCGCGCCAGAGGTTGCCCTTCCTTCTGAAATAGCTTTCGGCCAACTCCAACTAGCCTATTAGTGGTGTCATGACTTATATTTGAGTTGGATTACTTAGAGAAGCAATTTGAAACCTACTTCAGCATTTTGGGCATTGAACTTACGGGTTTTTCCGCCGCGCCAGAGGTTGCCCTTCCTTCTGAAATAGCTTTCGGCCAGCTCCAGCTAGCCTATTAGTGGTGTCATGACTTGTATTTGAGTTGGATTACTTAGAGAAGCAATTTGAAACCTACTTCAGCATTTTGGGCATTGAACTTACGGGATTTCCGCCACGCCAGAGGTTGCCCTTCCTTCTGAAATAGCTTTCGGCCAACTCCAGCTAGCCTATTAGTGGTGTCATGACTTATATTTGAGTTGGATTACTTAGAGAAGCAATATGAAACCTACTTCAGCATTTTGGGTATTGAACTTACGGGTTTTTTTTCCGTCGCCTCCGAGGTTGCCCTTCCTTCTGAAATAGCTTTCGGCCAACTCCAGCTAGCTTATTAGTGGTGTCATAACTTATATTTGAGTTGGATTACTTAGAGAAGCAATTTGAAACCTACTTCAGCATTTTGGGCATTGAACTTACGGGTTTTTCTGCCGCGCCAGAGGTTGCCCTTCCTTCTGAAATAGCTTTCGGCCAACTCCAGCTAGCCTATTAGTGGTGTCAAGACTTATATTTGAGTTGGATTACTTAGAGAAGCAATTTGAAAGCTACTTCAGCAGTTTGGGCATTGAACTAACGTGTTTTTCCGCCGCGCCAAAGGTTGCCCTTCCTTCTGAAATAGCTTTCGGCCAACTGCAGCTAGCCTATTAGTGGTGTCATGACTTATATTTGAGTTGGATTACTGAGAGAAGCAATTTGAAACCTACTTCAGCAGTTTGGGCATTGAACTTACAGGTTTTTCCGCCGCGCCAGAGGTTGCCCTTCCTTCTGAAATAGCTTTCGGCCAACTCCAGCTAGCCTATTAGTGGTGTCATGACTTATATTTGAGTTGGATTGCTTAGAGAAGCAATTTGAAACCTACTTCAGCATTTTGGGCATTGAACCTACGGGTTTTTCCGCCGCGCCAGAGGTTGCCCTTCCTTCTGGAATAGCTTTCGGCCAACTCCAGCTAGCCTATTAGTGGTGTCATGACTTATATTTGAGTTGGATTACTTAGAGAAGCAATTTGAAACCTACTTCAGCATTTTGGGCATTGAACTTACGGGTTTTTCCGCCGCGCCAGAAGTTGCCCTTCCTTCTGAAATAGCTTTCGGCCAACTGCAGCTAGCCTATTAGTGGTGTCATGACTTATATTTGAGTTGGATTACTTAGAGAAGCAATTTGAAACCTACTTCAGCATTTTGGGCATTGAACTTATCGGTTTTTCCGCCGCGCCAGAGGTTGCCCTTCCTTCTGAAATAGCTTTCGGCCAACTCCAGCTAGCCTATTAGTGGTGTCATGACTTATATTTGAGTTGGATTACTTAGAGAAGCAATTTGAAACCTACTTCAGCATTTTGGGCATTGAACTTACGGCTTTTCCGCCGCGCCAGAGGTTGCCCTTCCTTCTGAGATAGCTTTCGGCCAACTCCAACTAGCCTATTAGTGGTGTCATGACTTATATTTGAGTTGGATTACTTAGAGAAGCAATTTGAAACCTACTTCAGCATTTTGGGCATTGAACATTATGGGTTTTTCCGCCGCGCCAGAGGTTGCCCTTCCTTCTGAAATAGCTTTCGGCCAACTCCAGCTAGCCCTATTAGTGGTGTCATGACTTATATTTGAGTTGGATACTTAGAGAAGCAATTTGAAACCTACTTCAGCATTTTGGGGCATTGAACGTACGGGTTTTTCCGCCACGCCAGAAGTTGTCCTTCCTTCTGAAATAGCTTTCGGCCAACTCCAGCTAGCCTATTAGTGGTGTCATGACTTATATTTGAGTTGGATTACTTAGAGAAGCAATTTGAAACCTACTTCAGCAGTATGGGCATTGAACTTACGGCTTTTCCCGCCGCGCCAGAGGTTGCCCTTCCTTCTGAAATAGCTTTCGGCCCAACTCCAACTAGCCTATTAGTGGTGTCATGACTTATATTTGAGTTGGATTACTTAGAGAAGCAATTTGAAACCTACTTCAGCATTTTGGGCATTGAACTTACGGGTTTTTCCGCCGCGCCAGAGGGTTGCCCTTCCTTCTGAATTAGCTTTCGGCCAACTCCAGCTAGCCTATTAGTGGTGTCATGACTTGTATTTGAGTTGGATTACTTAGAGAAGCAATTTGAAACCTACTTCAGCATTTTGGGGCATTGAACTTACGGGTTTTTCCGCTGCGCCAGTGGTTGCTCTTCCTTCTGAAATAGCTTTCGGCCAACTCCAGCTAGCCTATTAGTGGTGTCATGACTTATATTTGAGTAGTATTACTTAGAGAAGCAATTTGAAACCTACTTCAGCATTTTGGGCATTGAACTTACGGGTTTTTCCGCTGCGCCAGTGGTTGCTCTTCCTTCTGAAATAGCTTTCGGCCAACTCCAGCTAGCCTATTAGTGGTGTCATGACTTATATTTGAGTTGTATTACTTAGAGAAGCAATTTGAAACCTACTTCAGCATTTTGGGCATTGAACTCACGGGTTCTTCCGCCGCGCCAGAGGTTGCCCTTCCTTCTGAAATAGCTTTCGGCCAACTCCAGCTAGCCTATTATTGGTGTCATGACTTATATTTGAGTTGGATTACTTAGAGAAGCAATTTGAAACCTACTTCAGCATTTTGGGCATTGAACTTACGGGTTTTTCCGCCGCGCTAAAGGTTGCCCTTCCTTCTGAAATAGCTTTCGGCCAACTCCCCTTACTGGACGCAATAATGATTGAACGCTATATTCTCTTTTTTATAGCGGTGCAAAATAATACGGAGAGATAATGCAAGACTATTTAAGCTGAAAGGAATAGGCCGAACTATATTACGAAAGAAAAAGAAAAAAAACTGCGTCTACGAGTCAGATGGGATCGTTTTCCCGCCGGGCCGCTACAGGCTGTTCTTTTACCTCCCCAAAGTTTTCACAAATATCGGGTTTTGTTAATTCCATGTTTATGGTAAATTCTGGTATTCAAAGAAAGTTTATAATAACATGTTTAACTTATGCTGAGTGTAATTTATCCCAATTTGGGTTAAAATATGTGAAAAATTACAAAATTACAAAGCGTGCATCCGAAAACAAGCTGCTGTCGTTGACTTTGGCGGATTATGTTATTAAATTTAGACTTACCAAGACGATTCTTTATATTATATTTATTCTTTTACATTGTTTATTGACAAAACTTATATCTGCTGTTGAAATATAGGTTAATAAATAAGTTTCGATTCACATTACTTGGTAATTATTCGAGAACAATGAAGGTGTTCGGACAAAAATACTTCCGACCAATCAGGTATCAGGAATCTTTCCGTGCTAAAAGGGCACCCCCTGTGAGTCAGTGCAAATATGCACCGCTATAAAAAATAGACTATAGTTACCCTTCCGTGATGATTGTTTATTCCCCAACGTAGTTGATTTGTTTTTAATTGAGTTATATGGCTGTTGGTTTACTAAGGTGATTTCTATATGAGAGTGTGAGTGATGCATTCATTTTGGTTACCCAATGTTCTAGATGCTTAAAGATAACAGAAGAACTGGTAGTACCAAATGGTATTGAGGAAAAAGTTCTTTTATACTAAATATCAGTCAAAGGCTTAATTACTGACTGTGTTTTTTTTTTTACTATATATTATATTATAATATTTTGAGGTGGGCGACATGTGTTTGCATGGATTGGTGAAATTTAATTTGATATGCTTATGTATATATAACTTGAGGAATACATTTTTGAAAGTCATTCATGGTTAGGTCATCTCTTAAATCAATAACTTTTAATAGTAAGTTATTCATTTCATCTTATTTTCTTTGAAATAGTAACAAAGGGAATTACCTCGACATATAACAGTAACTATGATGAAAATTCTAATGAATATAAGACACCTATTGGAATATCTTTGTCCTTAACGGGAATTTATGAAAATAACAAAGTTCTTGATTGCATGATCACCCATGAATGCATTAGGAACTTTTTTTTTTTTTTTTTTTTTTTATATTGTAAGGGCATGGGGATTGTAGAAGAAAATGCACTTGCTAGATATTCTCAGTATAAATTAGTTTTGATTTTATATTACTTAAAAAACGTACATATTTTTCTTTCGTTTATTTTATTTGCTCCCTTTTCAGATCAGTTACTCATTACATTACTTATTAGAAACGACAGTAATCAAAAGACGAGCTCGGAGGATTATTCAATGTGGTCGTATAAATATCATAGGAATAGGACACAAGAGGTTACAGATTGGCTGTAATTCATTGCAGGAGTACGTGCTTTTATAATGTTTGATTATATATCAAAGAGAACCTCTTCTCTGAAAAGAATTATGTATTCCTCTTCCGAGAGAGAGAGAGAGAGAGAGAGAGAGAGAGAGAGAGAGAGAGAGAGAGAGAGAGAGAGAGAGAGAGAATATCTTGCGAATGGTTTCGTCTGGTTGGATGTGAATTATCCTATAAAACACTTATTTTGACGATACGCACCTGATCACCTACCTGTTCCGTTCAAGAATCGATTTATAGTTACGCAGATTGTGGAAAGATCATAGAGGGAGGATTTCCTAGATTTGTTGTCAGGACACTGTCAATTTATCTGAATAATCAAATGCTGAAACAGTCATCAAATTTTTGTAACTTGCATTTAATACAACGGCGAGAACATTTCTTTACCTTTCAGCTCTTGTACCCACCCCATACAATCACCGATATATATATATATATATATATA
>NC_090761.1:45537124-45554624 GCF_036898095.1 Palaemon carinicauda
CTCCAACAGGGAAAAATAGCCCAGTGAGGAAAGGAAATAAGTAAATAAATAAACGATATCAGAAGTAATGAAAAAATGAAAAAAGAATATTTAAAAAAAGACATTATCAACATTTAAACAGATAATTAATATAATGTTATATACGCTTAGACATTTGTCCACTTCATTGTGTCGAAACGATGCCGGGGGAAGTACAGGAGAAGCAATCTTCTCCGCAACAACAAAGCGTAGAAACATTAATTTTATATATCGTGTTTACTCTTTGACATGACTACTTACCTTATTGGAAAGCTTCTGTTTTCTCCATTGCACTTCCCAGGATCTCTTATTTAATTTAATGCAATTTGGCTTATTCTATTTATATAATTCATATTAGTGTATTTTCATAGTTTTTGTGCACACACACAGACACACACACACACACATATATATATATATATATATATATATATATATATATATATATATATATATATATGTATATATATGTATGTGTATATGTATATATATGTATATAATATATATATATATATATATATATATATATATATATATATGTATATATATATATATGTATAATATATATATATATATATATATATATATATATATATATATGTGTGTGTGTGTGTGTGTGTGTCAGTGTGCGTGTGCGTGTGCGAGCGCGTGCGTGTTAATGTATGTGTGCGGTTGTTTGTTTCGTTAAACAATTTGTTTTCTTGTAGGTTGTGGCCGTGAAAATGGTTAGTCTTCCGGTTCACAGCATGTGTTATGGGATAAGGTTTCTAGCCCTATAACCTCCTTAGCTCACTTTACTGGGTACTTGATTTACTGATTACATGACACAAGAAAAAGCGGGTTGTTTGCCTAAATTGTCTTGCTCTTGCCAGGAGCGACTTTTGGATTCTGTCAGTGAGGCGCAATCTTTACAATTGTATTTCGGGAGTGTGTGTATACAAGCAACATATATATATATATATATATATATATATATATATATATATATATATATATATATATATATGTATATATATTTATGTATATGTATTTATGTATATATATATGTATATATATATATATATGTATGTATATATATATTTATATATATAAATATATATATATATATATATATATATATATATATATATATATATATGTATATACATAATATATTTATATATATACTGTATATATAAATATATATGTATATATGTAACAACTGTTTCGGGAACAACATAATTTCAACACTGATGGCTATATCCAATCGTAGAAAATCTAAACGGAATAACCAATAGTAAAGCATAATTTTTTCTGACAATTTAAAAAAAAATGGAAACTAGAGAAAATCTTGTAGTGTAGGTAGGTGAAATTATTAATGAATCACAATGAAGAGAGGATTTCTATGACGGGAATTGTAGTCCTTTCCACTAAATGGGTAGCTGAAGTTTATATAAATATATATTATAGTATATATATATATATATATATATATATATATATATATATATATATATATAATATATATTTATATAAAGTATATACTATATATATATATATATATATATATATATATATATATATATATATATATATATATATATATATATATAATATATATTTATATAAACTTCAGCTACCCATTTAGTGGCAAGGACTACAATTCTCGTCATAGAAATCCTCTCTTCATTGTGATTCATTAATAATTTCACCTACCTACACTACAAGATTTTCTCTAGTTTCCATTTTTTTTTAAATTGTCAGAAAAATTATGCTTTACTATTGGTTATTCCGTTTAGATTTTCTACGATTGGATATAGCCATCAGTGTTGAAAGTATGTTGTTCCCGAAACAGTTGTTAAACAACGAAGTAGAAAAAGTTTATGAATGAGCAGGTGTTCACGGTAGAGTATGATTGTTTCTCAGTAACAAGAAAAATTAATTAAAAATGCAATGAAAGCATGTTCCTTTACGATAGAAAATGTGTATATAAAATCGTATATAGTTGGGATATGAAATATAGTTATTAAATATATATTAAGTAAAGTTTACCTTACTACTACTTCTACTACTACTACTACTACTACTACTACTGATGACATGGTGATTATGTTATTTCTCAATGAAAATTATGAGGTAGTTGCGATAGAAGGGATAGATGTGCTCCTATTTCTACTAGTTGTAATGGGAATATTTTCTTGCTAAGGTAAGAATATTAGCAATGAATATCTAACAAAGCCTATATTACCAGTTCTACTATCACGTTAAAGGCTAATTAAATATTTCAGACTCGTTTAATGGGAGTATAATTTACCCGAGACTAATTTATATTTCCCTAGCTAAATAGTGAATTAAGATTACAATAATGATCATGAATATGAAACATCTAAAGTTCTTATGTACAAATTAATTCCTTTATTACCCTTGCCCTTGTTCTTAAATTTGAATTTGATATACAATCTTTATTATTTTCACAGAATAAAGTAAGGATGATTAGCTAAAACAGATGTTGAATACTTCTCAGATAAGTTAGTGAATGGAAAATGGTGTATTATATACTTGAAAAATTAAGCGATACTGATAATTGATAAAAAAGAGAAACTACAAAGACTGCTGAAATGAAGAGAAATTTAAAAAGCTAATCAAAGACGAAATGAATAAGTTAGTAGAAAATCTGTTATTTTTTTCAAATAGAAGAATTGGAATTTTAGAAAAATGAAAATCGCAGTGTGCTATGTGAAGGTAATTTTTCTATTTCTTTTTGAGTTTTGCTTGTTGATCATTTATTCTAAAGTGACGTCATATTCACAGATAACTCTAGTGAACGTTTTCACCATTGAATGGAACATTGCTTTTAAAAAAATGTAAATAGTATTAAAACTGATAATGAACATGTATTTCAAGATGTGCATTGTTTTTAAGCATCAAATATTTTGTGCAAATTTATGAAGTGGATGCTCATGTGAACATTTTCTGTTTTAGGTTCATTCATGATTCGGTAATTAAGCTATACGTATCAGTATTTGTGTTGAAAAACTGTCCAGTGAATATTTATCGAAGATGGATTCCAGACGAAATCAACATTAACCTCTCGTCTCTATCCTAAGATGCATGTATGGAGTTGGGGTTCATTGTTTAGGTAGTTTTCCTCCGAAACATTATTGTGTGGGTACGATTAACTAGTGATCTAGAATTTTATTGTGTAATTGAGTTATAGCTAGTGATTCAAGCAAATATGTACATTGTAGTCAGATGATTGCGGCGAGTTGCCATCCAGGTGGAAAAAGTCTTTGATCTTGGACTTAATCACAAAAGACTTGCTAATACTCTCTCTCTCTCTCTCTCTCTCTCTCTCTCTCTCTCTCTCTCTCTCTCTCTCTCTCTCTCTCTCTCTCTCTCTCTATATATATATATATATGTGTGTGTGTGTGTGTGTGTGAGTGCGCATATACTGTTTACACACACACACACACACACACACACATATATATATATATATATATATATATATATATATATATATATATATATATATGTGTGTGTGTGTGTGTGTGTGTGTGCATATTCAGTAGATACATATATACACAGATATATATATATATATATATATATATATATATATATATATATATATATATATATATATATATATATATATATATATATATATATATATATATATATATATATATAAAGAAAATTTATATTTGTTAAAGGCATTTTAAGTACCGACACAACTATTTTAAAAGGGATCCAAAAAACTGATAATTTTCTTTGAAAAGGGTCATGTGAAAATTCATTATAGATTACTTCCCAATGAAGAAAAAATTACTCTCTCTCTCTCTCTCTCTCTCTCTCTCTCTCTCTCTCTCTCTCTCTCTCTCTCTCTCTCTCTCTCTCTCTCTCTCTCTCTCTCTCTCGTTTGAGAAAAACTTTCATAACCCTGAAAAAAATCATGTTTCTTTTAGTTTGATTTTGGTCTTATTAGATTTATCATATTCATATATTCAAGATGATATTACCAATATGCCATAGATAGAATATGAATTAGATTTGGTCAATATAATGGGAAACTAAATAGAATTATATGTTTATTATAATGGTAGAGATAAAGAAACGTCAATAGATGTTTACTTTATTATCTCATGAGTCATCACTATCGAATCAGAGGCTGCTATCTGATGCAGACCCCGATTGTCATTCAGAGAACACTTCCAAGTTGTAAGCGTTAATCATGGCACATTATTCATATTATTCATCATAATGATAATGATACCAATGATAGATAGAATAGTAATCGTGATAATTGATTATCATTGTATTTGTCATACGCGATTCATCAGCGCTCTTGTATTTTGGTAACGTTATAAGTATGTCGCTCACACAGGATTTTAAGACAGGCCGAGAGGAGAAAATAAATGGTGATGCTGTGATCTGGTCGCTCTTGACAATTATTTAGGCTTATTTGACAAGTTGGGGACACGGTAGTAGAAAGGAAAGAAGAATAGCTCTTCAGACAGGAGTAGCTACTGTCGCTCTCCATGGGCATAGCAATTAGTCAGCTGTCTCAGGCTGTGAGCTTTCCAGCTTATATTTTTTTGGGATATGATTGTTTATACATGCCACGGAACTCCATAGCATAGCTTCATATCAATGTCTCATTCTTTACTTTGGAATTAAGTTGAATATTTTCAATCTTCTTAGCTAATGTATTAATGGTTTGAATCTTTCCGGGCACCCAGTAATTAAAACGCAAAATTGCCATTTAAATCGCATGTCAAATATTCTCTTTACTTAAATCGTTGTAAAGATATGACTTAAAGGTATCTCATTCTGTTTGGCCACGTTAACATTTCAGAGTGAATGTCAGTTTTCGGTAAAGACCACTGATTTCAGGGTATGGAAAGGGCGCGTAGAGAAAGGAGGGGAAATTAATGGGCAAAGTCTTAGAAAAGCTTAAAGTGAGGTAGAATAAGGGGCACAAGATGGATAAAGAAAGTGTCAATGCTTGATGTGTATGAAATGCTATTGTAAGAGGTACTCATGCCCTTTTCGAGTCCCCTAAATTTCCATTGGAAAACTATTCTCTATTAATTTCATTTCGCCCAAGATTCGGTTTGAGTTCATCAAATAAATGTTTATCTTGAAAAACGGAATTTTTCAATGACTTAAAGGAGTTTCCCTCCTTTTTCTATATTACATTAAAGTTAACCATAAATATTTTACCCCTTAAGAGTGATCTATTCATATTTAGTTTCCAAATCAATGATGAACTAAGTAACTTTGATGAAAATTATCCGCAAATAATTACAGAATTACATAGGTAGATGCTATGTACATGAGCATCTGACGCAAGGATATTACAATCTACTCGATGTATATTGACTATGAAAGTATTCGATTATATCGTTTTGAGTTTTGATACATCGATATTGATTATACTTCACAAGGTCGAGTTTTCGATAAGATGTTTACCTACTTATACACACACACACACACACATATATATATACATATATATATATATATATATATATATATATATATATATATATATATATATATATATATATATATATATGTATATATATATATATATATATATATATATATATATATATATATATATATATATATATATATATAAAATTTATATCTATATATATCTATATGTATATATATATATATATATATATATATATATATATATATATATATATATATATGTGTGTGTGTGTGTGTGTGTGTGTGTGTGGATGTATGTAGATATATGTATGTTTGCATATATGTGTGTGTGTATTCACAGAGATGTATAAATAAAAATGTCATTAATTAATGGATGTAAAAAACTTACCAATTAACTAGAACTGTAATAAGACAAGATACCTGCACGTTTTCTCGCCTTAAATATGATTAAGGTGCATAATTCGCCTTCAAATAGTTATTTCTATTGCCTTTAGCGATATTGAAATGGATAATTTAAATATGAATCAGTCACCAATTACCATAAGTTCCGCGTGTGTATGAATTATGTTACACCGACATCTGAAGCCTTTCAGTGACCTTGACTTGTATCCATTAATGATAACGCTTGGTAAATGTATTTATTTAGAAAGTTATAGAAAAAAAAAAAAAAAAACCATCTCGCCCATAATTTTGTGATGTGAGATTTTGTGTGGTGGCAAATCATCAACGTTGAGCCAATTTCTACATATTATGCATATGGAAATGGTTACCTATCGAATATATCGTATGTTTTCTAAGCTCCATGGATTTCTTTTTAACGATGGTAAAGGTATCCTATCAAAAAAAAAAAAAAAAAAAAAAAAAAAATGCTTATTTGAAGCTTTGTTGGAAGATGTAATATGTTGATTGTTATTATATTAATGCTAATTAGTATCTTGTTCCAAAATAATTAGAAATAATGGTGAGAAATGTGTTACCGCAGACTTTTTTTCTTAGCTGGAATTATTCATATTTTTATTTTTGTATGGACTTTTCATGTAAAATTTGTTTCTACATGGCTGGGATCTCATATAATTAGTATATCCTTTTTAACAAATACATCCTTTAAACAGACATTGACCACCAGTTGTTGTTATAAGAAACACTTTTTGTGAAGTTAAAGTCAGTTCCATAACATTGAATGTACCTTGGGGGACATTTTTTGTAGAGAAATCTGTACACAAAGCCCCGGGATTAATGGGTTACAATGGCTAATTTGGATAATTTCTTTATTTTGCCTCAAAGGGTAACTATTCTGGCCTCTGGTTAAGCCAGTTTACACCAATGGTTGAAACATGGTCAGTTGCCATAATTACCAAATGTATATTTACTTGTAAATCGTGTGTGTGTGACCCATGCTATGTGTATGAGAGGAAGAGAGAGAGTGTGATTAGTGTATTCTCCGTTTGTATGCCATGATAGGTGGCGGTGTACATTGCATTATATGGGAAGGCATCAGAAAATATACTCTGCTCTGATATGAGAACTGTCTCGATTCTTATTACTGTTTTTTAAGGTTTATTCATCCGATTTTCTGATCATTTATTGTGGCATTATATTTGTATTTATTACTGTTTTTTTTTTTTTTTTTTTTTTTTTTTTTTTTTTTTTTTTTTTTTTTTTTTTTTTTTGGGGGGGGGGGGTCTATTCGTCCGATTTTCTGATCCTTTATTGTGGCATTCTGTTTTTATTAATACTGTTTCTTTAGTGTTTATTCGTCCGAATTTCTGATCATTTATCATGGCATTATTTGTATTTATTACTTTTTTTAAGGGTTTATTCGTCCGATTTTCTGATCATTTATTGTGGCATTCTATTTGTATTTATTACTGTTTCTTTAGTGTTTATTCGTCCGCATGTCTGATCATTTATTATGGCATTATTTGCATTTATTACTTTTTTTTTAGGGTTTATTCGTCTGATTTTCTGATCATTTATTGTGGCATTGTATTTTTATTTATTACTGTTTCTTTAGGGTTTATTCGTCCGAATTTCTGACCATTTATTATGGCATTATTTGTATTTATTATTTTTTAAGGGTTTATTCGTCCGATTTTCTGATCATTAATTGTGGCATTCTATTTGTATTAGCGTGCTATATCAATTTTTTTTTTTCTTTGGAAGGAATATGTTTCCACATAAAATTTATCACTTGATGCATGACGAGGAAAATTTAGTAATGTGTGTATTCATTTGGAAACTCATTTATAATAGTGCACAATTTCGTGTCTAGAAGTAATCAAACGAATTCGGTTAAATTTTGGCTTTTCATGAAATAGCTAACGGTAACAGATGTACAGTTAATGTAAGTGACGATGGAGAATCGCCTTGCAATATATTTCAAAGCCCCTGTTGCTTTACTATAGTTATGATTTTTATTATTATTATTAACAGTAGCAGCAGTATGAGCATTTGTAGAAGTGTTAACATTAGTGTATGGGTATCATACTTTTTTGTTTATCTAAATCTCAGTGGTCAAATTGATAACGTAATGCCAGAAAAAGAATTTGATAACCTAAGTGGTCACCGACAATATAAAAAAAAAAAATTCACCTTCACTAAATGATTTACTCTCTTGGTTGGGAATATAGGAAAAGCAGTATTAGGCTCTTGGCTTGAAGACATTTAAGTATTTGTATAGCTACACCATCAATGATAATAGTAGCAACAACAACAATGATAATGATAATAATTATGATTATTATCCATTATTTTCCTCAAGCCATGTAATGCATTTCGCCGTAATGACTTGATTATGTAATTTGACCTTGACCATTGACTTTTCTGTCTTCAAGTGTGTTTAGGTGTATTTATGATTAAACACGCGATCAAGAATTAGTATCAGCTCTAGTTGCATGAACTTATTTTCTACAAATCTCAAGGCAATAGTCATGACTTTCAAGAATGTAGCCAGTTACTTAGCAAAAGCCCCGTTAAAAATGACTCATTTAACCAGTAAGTACATTTCAGAGCAACAAATTACCAACATTAAACTAGTCGTATCTGCTACGTATTACACAGTGTATTCATATAGTTTTGCGATGCATTGCTGGCAATCACTAACAGGTTAGAAAAGATGAATGATTCTTTACAGGAATCTTATTGGTGTTCAAGAGGAAAAGATTAATTATTGCATATATATGTGGAGAGTATGTTTTATCGAGTTTCTTCAATACGACATTGAGAATCTGGGCTTATACTGTAGAGTATTATTGTTACTATATTTATTATTATTGTGAAAGACAAAAGTATTTGTAGCAGTAATACTAAATTAATAGTGATAAGAGCAAAAGTGCTATATTTACTGTTGTTTTGAATAATAGCTGCTGTTTCTTGCAGTTTTATGGAAATTTTATTGATTAATTAAATTTATTAAAGATGGCAGTTGTTCTGTAAGAACATTTTCAGGAAGTTTGATCTCTCTCCCACCACCCAAGAGAAGTCTAAAAGTAAAAACTAGCCCCCAGATACCTCAGATGTCCTGAGACGGCTCAGGGTGACTTTTTGCAGCCGGGCTTCCGCCATGCAGTGACCCAGCGAGTAAAATACTCATAAATGCATTTAACGTTCCTGACTGCAGTATGGAGAATTCTCCAACTGTGTCCTAAAATGCTTTTATTCGACAAAGAAAAAAATGGATTGAGTACATTGTTCGCATTCTAAAGATTGCTAGCATCAATGATGCTACATTAAGCTCATAACATAATGTCAATAGTAAGATAGTCATCGACCCTGGGACAGGAGTCTAGCAGAAGGGGTCAGGCCGCCAAGAACTTTTTTTTTTCTTTTTTTTTAAATAAAGGTGATGGTCGCTGGAGTGTAATGCCAGGTCCATTTTATGGGCATTTAAGTAGCACGTATTGCGGTTAATGCCGCCTTTAATACTCTCGTATCCCGAGAAGGGAGTCTTTTAGGAAGGATGAGTAAAATATTATGTTAAAGGCTGCTTAATTTCGTGCGCGCTTTGAGCTGTCTTGATTTGAAGTTTTAATCTTTCCAGATAGGCAGTTTCACAGCGTGTTATCTTGATTTTTTTACTCGTAAAATTTCTATTTTTTTTTTCTGACACTGGGATCAAGATATCATACTAAACATTGACTTGAATTGTTGGGTAGTAATATAGAATATCCACTGTATATAACTAAGCCAAAAGAATAATAAAAATTTATTTTTATAATAATAAAAACAACGATAATAATAATAACGGTAATATCAACAATGACAATAAATTCTTATTATTATTATTATTATTATTATTATTGTTGTTGTTGTTGTTGTTGTTGTTGTTGTTGTTGTTGTTGTTGTTATATAAAAAAAATCTTTCCATCCCAAACAAATTTCCATCGGTGTCCGAAATCACAAAATATAGAATTTCAAATTCTGGCCTTTTAACATTTATTATTTGGGTATAATGTGTTGATAGGAAATAATTCTTATGAACCGTGATATAATTTGATTAATGGTATAATGACCCCACCTGAAAATGTTCTCCATTTGGCATACTTCACTTTGAGATGTTTCTTGACTCCTGGAGAAAATCAGAGAAATCATGATCATACTCATTGTTGTAGAAAAGAACAACACTTTACAAAGGAATTAATCTCCTTTAACACCACACCAATTTCACTGTACTACAGTTATTACCTCCGCCAACGAAATTGGAAGGAGGTTATGATTTACACCGTTTGTATGTTTGTTTGTATATGTGTTTTTTGTAAACAGCTTCCTGGCCACAATTTTAATCATGCAGTAATTAAACTTGCAAGGATTATCTGTTATGTAAAAAGTTGGAGATGATTAAATGTTGGAAAGTCAAGGTCAAATGTCAAGGTCACGCGCAAGCAAAATGTCCATTTCACGTAATCAGCCATCAGTTTGGATATCGTTGTCACAGAGACCTCAAACTTGTTTCATATTTGAGTTTATGAAAATCCATTCCAATTGATACATGTTAAGGTCAAAAGTCAAGGTCTAACAAAACGTTTAGAAATAAGCTGCCGCGGCGTAGGTCTGCACTCCACTGAGTGTCCCTCTAGTTATTATTATTATTATTATTATTATTATTATTATTATTATTATTAGCTAAGCTGCAACCCTATTTGGAAAAGCAGGATGCTATAAGCCCAAAGGCTCCCTCAGGGAAAAATAGCCATGTGAGGAAAAGAAATAATGAAATAAATAAACAACAAGAAAAGTAATAAACAATTAAAATTAAATATTTAACGAACAGTAACAATATTAAAACAAAAATATTTATGCAAACCTAAATGTTGTTTTGATAGGTAATTATATAATCCAGGAATCCACCCAACTATATTTTGTGCATCCTTTATCTGACCATTTTTGAATACTACAAGTTTTTGTGTCGCCATTAGCCATATGAGATGAATTGAGCTAGAACCATCAAGTAATATAGCGATACGATAATGGTAATAATCTATGAGGCTGCATGTAAATTAAGTGACTGGAAATGGAAGATATACTAAACTCCAAATTATAAAATCTATACCACAAAGAAACAAGAAGAATTTCTTTGTTGGCTGTAGTACTTGAGTGAAATGAAGAAATTTTTATTTAGAAAAATAGAAATTATTTCATTGAAGTAAAATATTAAGTATGGGAAGAAACTTATAGGTCTAGGTCTTTATAGTTTTTATACTGAAGGAATTGCAGGGAATGAAGTAGAAGTAAAAATTATAAGAAACATACAGTGATTATGTAAATTTACTCTTAAAAACTATAAGGATTAAAAGTGAAATAAGTTGCTATAGTAGAATACACTATTCAGCTACTTGTAAATCACTGTGAAAATATCTGTAATAAGAAGAATTTCGAATTCCTTACCTTATGAGTAAAATATTTTCGTATATTTTTTTTCTTCTCTGCGCCAAAGATAATAATGACATATATACTGGCAATAAAACTGGTGTACTTACTCGAGGGAAATTTCCAGCAGATGAAATTTTGTTGGATAACAGACACTATAAAGTATAGTTTTTGAGAAACGTAGTTTCATTTATGTTGAATATTGATAGCCGGTGCATAACCCAAAAAAATGTTTGTCGATTATTGTGTATGAATTGCCTAATCGTCAATTTTAAAAGCGAGAGATTATTTTCAAAGTTTGCAGTTTAATTTTTTAGTTGGATTTTGTTTTGATTTATAAGTTTTTTCAGCTCATTTTGTTAATCTTCTAGTTTTGAAATATTATACTTATTATTACCATAGAATTGTCCTATTTATAGGTGGACCTTTTTGGGCTTTTATCTTCGTTTGTTTCGAAAAATCATTTTGCTATCAAGTTATTATGTAATTTCCGATCGACAGAGATACGATGACACGATAATGTGTTTTTTCCTTTGAAGTTCCGTAGATGAGCAGATATTTATCTGCATAAAAATGTAGTAATTTTTTATAGTATTTTTTTGTTTATATATTGTACAATGGAACACTTTTTGATAACAATCTGGCGGAAGTCGAGTCATTTATATCATCTTCATTTTCGTATCTTTTTCCTGAATAGTCTGGTTTTGACATGTAAAGGTTCGGTTATTTAGTGTTGGAATTCAAGTTTTTTTCCACCTTTACCCGCTTTTTCTTTCATTTCTTGCAATAGCGCAGCTGAAATCAGCAGTAATTTTCCCGTCTTTGTCTCTTCAATTCAACAATAAAAGATTCCATTTGGTTGTTACTGGATAATTACCAAAAATTTTATTATTTCTTGTTTATATACCGTGTTTTATCTATTTTTTTCTCAGTTGTAGTCGCTGTTTTCTGAAGTCTTGGAAGTTAAAAGAGCAATATTTTTGAAGCACTCAGAATTGTTTCTTATTGATTCTGTATGACTGAACTTGCCTTCTTTATGTTAAATAGAAGACTGAACATCTTTTGAGCAAATTTCATTCGATATGTTTATACGTCTTAGAGTTCCTAATTATTGTGAATTTCTCAATTAGACCTTCCATTTCTTATGTATTTATAATATTTAGTGTATGAGGCTGATTTTTTATTTTTTGTTTGTATGTACAAGAGGAGTGATCTCTCCCCCATCTGATCTCACAGGAATCAGTTTGTAGAAACTAAGTGGCCGGGAGTATAATATACCTTGCGCTTATCTCCCCCGGTCCTTCGACATCCTTTCCCATCCTTATCTTTTACCTTCTGTACATATTGTCGTGTTTTAACCTATCTACATATATATTTGATTATCACCTGTCGGTTCTAAATAACCACACCGGTGCAGTTTATGCGACTTTTTTATCATTAGACCTTTTAGGTTTTTGTGTTGGCATGGCATGTGTTTGGATTTGGATATGTGACATATATACTGGCAGGTTTACCCCCCCCCCCCTCTCTCTCTCTCTCTCTCTCTCTCTCTCTCTCTCTCTCTCTCTCCCTCCCCGTGTGTTAATAATGATAGTGGACAAAAATTGCAGAGACTGCAATTAGAGTTTTAATTGAGTTCTGTGGATAAATATTAAAAATTTAATATTAACTGGAGTAACGCTATGAAAGGAAATATTATTGAGGATTATGAATGAATTCAAGAGGTTGGTTTAAGTAGAATCTATGACATAAAAGTAAAGAAGTTAGTGAAATGTTGGGGCAGAGAAGATATAAATCACAAATAGCTGGACCAAACTTATTGTGTGTAGGGCAACAGATCAAAAGAATAAATAGATAATACGTATCGGATATGAAAGGTAACAAGAATAAATGTCAGTGATCATCTCTTCTTAATTAATACAGTAGAAGAATGCGTGTTAACCCAATTCGATAGGTATCATCATTCAATTATTCAAAATAATAAATAAGAGTATCCATCGATCCATAAACTGATGAAAAGATTCTTGACCACATATTATATCTTAAGATTCAAATTTCCAATCACATGCAGAATTCTAATTTCTTAACTGCCTTACGTTACTGTAACTTGAAATTTTTTTTTTTTTTTTGTAGTTACAGTAGTCTAAGGCTGAAATAATTTCCCTTTAATTTAGTGGTTTTGGACACATGTTTCACAATTTCTTATTCAATATGTCTACCCTTATAATGCAATTTCTGATGTGCTTACATTTGTAATGCAAACTATTGATCATGCATCACTGATTATGATATTTATGATTATTAAAGGAAGAGGGTTTACCAGGCCAATGAGTCAATAGTTATGATCAATTTTTACTTGTATGTTTTGTCTTCGCTAATATAATCATAAAAGAATATAAATCATTATTTTTCACAGGTTTTCAATAGAAATAATCCGGACAGGTGTACAGAATGTGTAATCTACTGAAAGAAAAACAACAGAACATTTATTCTCGTATGGTTTGGTTTATGACTGTAATTTTCCATGAAAATTATCTACAAGTTATGTAATAGAAACGGGAGAGTCAATTACAAGTCTTGAATATTTTACAATAATTTTGAGGTTTGAATGATTTCATATAGGATTGGTAAATGATTTGTACGAAATTTTATGTAAGAATAAGTCATTGAATGTCAGTAGTAATTGACATATATATATATATATATATATATATATATATATATATATATATATATATATATATATATATATATATATATATATATATATATGCGTGTGTGTGTGTAATCAGAAATATAAGTACAAGGAGTTTTCATCGTGGTTGTTTGTTTTCAGTTAATTAAGATTCTTAAATTTTCAAAATTGAGAATGAGCATCGCCGGAGTGTAAAGAAATAGAAGAAGATTATAAAAATGTAATGGGTTTAGATTAGGCAATTGAATAAGGAAAAGGGCACAGAAACATAGAAGTCTTTAGAAATGGGTCAGTTGTAGTTCCATCAACCAACAAATTAACCAATAAAAAGGGAATCCCATAGCAGAACAGAAACGTATTTAAAAGCAGTTAGTTTCACTGTAAGGATTAGGTGCTTTCTCAATCATCAAGATTTTAAAAAGACTTTGGAATCAGCAATTTTAAGGGTGAGCTGAGAGCATTAGCAATGGGGAGGAAGGTTAGAATCATAGAAGAGTCACTCTTGCAAGTAAGAGGTAGTCTGGTGGCACTGAGAAAAAAGATAAATACCGTTGTTTGGACTGATAAAAAAAAAAAAATAACAACATGCAAGGCAAGTACTTCTACAAACACCTGGACGACTTGATGCTCTCTTCCAGATATTTAACGCTCGTAGATTGAATGACAATTTGGTAAGAGACGATGGATGGAATTTTCATGTTTGCTTGACGTTAGAATGATTTTTTTATACATTTCAAAAGAGGCGAGCGTTAATTTTACTGAAGAAAATGTTAGTGGCTATTAACAAAACAGCAATTTGTAATGTATGAAAAATATTACAATGTTGAAACTGTTTATACCTGTGTTAATGCTGTTCCCGTGAAAAAGATTGATAATTTAGGTTGCGAAAGTTATAGAGCTCAAAAGAAAATATGTATATTCTAATCGAAATACCCTTTAAGATATAACACGAAAACCTGCTTCCGTAGCATATTTAGATTTAGATATGGGTTTCAGTATTGGTGACATTACTTTACGTGCTATACGATTTCATCTTTTTTTATATAAAAGAATGTAATATACACAAGTGACTTTTCCGAAGATTCTATTTTAAAAGTGGTTTTTGTGTATTCCCTCGGATGAGTTGAAGGAGCACTAAAAACACACTTTACATCCATGTTTTGTTAATTAAAAAATTGAATCTGCTCTTAATTTGAGTGGCTTAGTACGTAGAATTATTTTAGAATAACACTTCACTTAAAAAGTTATCGTTAACAGGGTCTTTCCCTGGTCTAATGATAAGACCCTGGAAATCCAGTCGACCGTACATCCATAAAACGATCTTAAAGAGAAGAAAAAAATAGAAATAGTGAAGTACTTCACGGTGGGTCTCAGTTACCTCTACCGGTTGTCATGCCACCCAGCGAGAGTAAGTGCTCGTCGGAAAAGATAGAATTGAGTGTTTTTGTTATCATTATCGTCGTTACGAGAGGAGGGGGGTGGGAGGGGGCGGGAAGAATTCCCTGGACTTGAAGGATGGGAAGGTTTCGGGATAAGGCGGAGAAGAAGGATTGTAGACTCCCGGAGGATAAAGGGACGCATCCTTTCAGTCAGAGATGTTTATGTCCTGGCTTCGATGTCTTTTGAGAATTGTTTGACGTTATTTACTGATTACTTTTATCATCGAGGCATTTAAAGCTAATGGCGCCCCAAGTGTTGGTTGTGGGATGGTTTATGTAAATAAGCCAGCATTTTCAACGAATTTAAGTCTCTCTCTCTCTCTCTCTCTCTCTCTCTCTCTGTCTCTCTCTCCTTAATACAGTAGAAATAAAAAAGAGAGAGATTTGGAAGAAACACAAGGTTTGCAAAAAAGAATGACATTAAACGAGACGAGTGTAATTGGTATAACAAATTACGCATAGTTGTCCAAGCATTGTATGGTAGACTTTTTTTTACAATGAAATTATGCATGGAAAATTAAATTAAAAAATGTATTTTAAACGTAAGCATAAATTTATATAAAAAATATAAAAGGGTTTTCATTGACTTGCTGTGGCGTAAATTGTCGTGCAGTATCATTGCAGTAACCTTTTGTTTATATAATTCTTATATATTATGTAATGTACATACGCTCACATAGAACATACACACATAGACATTTTACATATAGGAAAGGAAGGGCCTTGGTATCCAGGAATCAGAAGTGTTTGTACGAGATAAGGGTCAATGCCTCAGTCTGTTAACTGGGTCCGATCATAAGACTTACTTATTTGACTTACTGATGAGCCTTTTCCTTAGGTGTATGAAACGACTAAGTTTTTTTTAGTGTGGGGGCGTTCATCCATGATGCTTATTCTTCTCTGGAGCCAAATTTTTTAAAGGAAGCCTGTTAGTATTATATATATATATATATATATATATATATATATATATATATATATATATATATATATATATATATATAGATATAGATATAGATATAGATATAGATATATATGTGTGTGTGTGTATATGTGTGTGCATGTGTGTGTGTGAGTAATAGGCTTAGGATATTAAGGCACTTTGTTCAAGAAAATATTACCTAAATGATAACCGAGACCTTTAATGCATTCTACACTGTCTCATTTTGCTTTTGTAAAGTGCTGTGAAATCAATTGTCAACAGGTTTCGCCAGGAAAAATACTAGGAATGACCCATTATTTTTAAGTTTTTATAGTGTGTGTGCAAATATATATTTTGAGAAAAGCTTACGGTAGTAGATGTGTTTCGAAAAAGAAAGTATAGTAATTTGGCATTTCGAAATCAAACTTACATAGTAAAACTTCCATGCTTAATATTGACAAAGATGTATAACGTCTGGTATAGCTGGGAGATGAGCATGGTAAGGGCTGTTCGTGAATACAAAGAAGATGGAAGATTGTAAACAATTGTAAATTTGAAGAAATAGATAGGAAAATGTTGCCTGGTGTTTTGAATGTTGAATGGTAATTAAACGGGTGGACTGATTTGTTTTCACGTGATTAAATGAATTATGTTACTAGATTGTTTGTAATTTTGGAGTATAATCATCTCTTGAGCTAGTTTGCAGACAAAGTTCATTCAAGTTTATGTGGTGCTACTAATGTGAATTTTTTCCTTATTGCTATTCAACCAACATCCAGTAGCCGAAGCATGAGTAAAGCATTTGTCAGTTTTTTTTTTTTTTTTTTTTAAGGATCGATGCTGAGAGAGAATCGCCCTAAATAAAATAACAATGGTTTGTGAAAGAATTGCTCGTACAGAAAGAATCAAGGTATTTAAACCGTGACCATAGCTCTTTCCATAAAATGTAATTAAGAAAAATATATAAAAAAAAGAATTTCGCAATATGTAAAAGTGGTAAAATAATGGAAGACTATGTCTATAGACATGATATTGAGAAAAATATTGACAAGGTAAAGCTGATCGTTTTCTGGTTGAAGCGTAAAAGAAAGTTTAAAGAATTTTAGTTTTAAGGGG
>NC_090761.1:45559624-45569624 GCF_036898095.1 Palaemon carinicauda
TAAGAATAAAATCTATTTCAATTTTCGTTTCTCTGTTTTCTATGTTCCTTTATATAAAAGAAGGGGATCATGGTTTTAAGATTGTTTCTTTCAGCAAATTCTACAAGCATGTCTCCTCAGCCATTCCTTGTGTCAACTGGAAACGTACCTACCTGTGTGTGTGTGTATATATATATATATATATATATATATATATATATATATATATATATATATATATATATATATATATAAATATATATATATATATATATATGTATATATATATTTTCATGTGCATGATTTTGTACTTGCTATAATGTATACATCTGATGTTACTGAATGGAAAGAGACATTTGAAAAATAATTAGTTAGCGTATTTGATTTTTTTTATTATTATTTATGTAATGTGTTATTGTAATGTCTATCATTTACTTAAATTTTGAAAAAAAAACCTAACTCAACGGCTGTCAAAATTTGTTTTTAATGTCCGTTTGGATCATTAGAGGATTCTTTTACTACATCAGTTACACACAAATAAAACTGATAACAGGAAAGATTATTTTTATGGTTTGAGGAGAATAAAAATGCATTGACGAAGAAGAAAAATTACTTTGAACAGTAGAGTTAAATGAAGATACGATGGAGTAATTACTGTAGCTAGAAACGAAGACTTGCTCATAAAAGCGGTAAAAATTATATATCCTTATTGACATTGAGGAAAAGAGGATTAATGTAATGGTTACTTCGCATGTTTACAAACAGCGAGTTTGTTGTCCTCTCATTTTTTTCATTCATATTAAAGGAAACACATATCAGATGTTACTCGTTTTGAACCTAGACTGTAATATTTCAAATGAAAGCAGTATTACTTCCATGCCACTGTGGCTTAGGATAATTTGCTTTAAATATTTTTATCACCAGCTTCAATAATAACAGTAAATGTAATAGTAATACTTGACTTAACCGTCATAATTTTCTTTCTTACGATTGCTAAATTATACTGTATTTTTCAATTGTATTTGTTATCGGTACATAAAAAATATACTTCATTAACGAGGATATTTGATATTTTAGTTGATATTACTTAGATCTTGTCGCGTTCTGGTAGAGTAGTTATTACGTTTTAGATTGGTTACTTCATATTTGTTTTGTAAAGTTTGTGTATCAGATGTCTTTTACTATTTTCTTTTGTAGTAATTTGATTTTTTTTTTTTTTTACATTATGAATTGTTTTGCTGATGCTAGCACTTTTACCAACAATATAATTTATGTTTTTTTTCTTCAAAGATTTTACCTAATTTATGCTTAATTTCCATTTGCTATATTATACTAATTCATAACATTTATGGCATGAGATATGGTTAAAATGATTATTATTATAATTTATTATAGTATATCTTTTCTTTTTAGTTTTGCCTAGTTTCTCTTCATATTTCTTACTGTAGGTATCAGACTTCCTTTATGGTTCTCATTTTAAATGACTTTTTTAACGTCTCAAGACTCGGTTTCAGCCATCGCGCTTTACCTAGAGAAAATTTTTATCGTCCATTTCATTTCTTGAGATAGAGAAGTTTTATTTTCGACAATTTAAATTATCTTTAGAATAAATTAGCTATATCGTCTGGATTAATCTGTTCCGCTCTTTCTTCCATGTTTAGTTTATACCCTTTTCACCCGTCTCGCTCTTAGATAATGATCAAATCTACTTGATATATTTTAGTCGTTTCGATTCCTTATCTTCTTGGCCATTAAAGATACTGGTGGCTGTAGTTACTTGATTACAATCATGCCTATTCATACTTTGGTACGTGTTATATTCTATTATGCTTAGTTACTAGTGTTTTGTATCTAAATGCGTTGTTTTTATCTCTTTGCTTAATGAAGGTTCCAGACGAATTTATTGTCATCTGTCAGGATTGCTGTTTGGTTTGTAAAGTGTTTTTTTTTTTTTAACTGATAACCAGCCAATAAAATCTTTTAGATAATGTTTACTATCTGGTTAAACATGACAAATGTAATTTATGTATCGTATTCTGTTTCGTTTAATGTGTAATTTTGAGGATAGATTACCTTAATTAGGATCTTGTGATTAAGGAAGTGTACAATGCATTTGCTTTATATTATCATTGAAAGGTGTGTTTATATAAATTTCTGTATGTATGTATATATATATATATATATATTTCACCAAGGTGTCAACTGTTTTATTGGTATAGGATAATGTGTTTAAGTATTTTACTTAATTTTGGATAGATGTAAGTACATTGGGTATGTGGCTTCATAGATATTTTAATACGTATCGTGTATTACTGTACATGAAGAGGAACCGTATTTCGTAAAAAAAAGGGATGGCTAGGAATTAGAGTATATCAAATGATGATGATAGTAATAATAATAATAATAATAATAATGATAATAAATACCCCCTGGAAAGTCATGGAAAGCCTATTTATTAATTTGTTAATTTAAATGCTTGGTTGGTTTCAGCGAGAATGAATGCAATATCTGCTACGGTTATCCTCTTTAACTGCTAACTCTGAAATAAAACATATGTAAAAATAAACCTTCACAGCTGATTTCTACGAATAAGAAGAAACTTGACCAGCGGGATGGCGACTACATTTGCTCTTATTGCATCGTAACTCAACACCTATAGTCCATTTCTTTTAGAGAGTCATATTTGCACAGACTCGCAGCGGTGACCTTTTAGCTCGGAAAAGTTTCCTGATCGCTGATTGGTTGGACAAGATAATTCTAACCAATCAGCGACCAGGAAACTTTTCCGAGCTAAAAGGGCACCGTTGCGAGTCGGTGCAAATATGAATCGCTAAAAGAAATGGACTATAGGTAGTGTGCGCCCTCTCGATTCATAGATTTTAACATTTAATTGTCACCTTGTATTAATTCTGGACGTCCGTATACACTGCTATACGTTCTTTCTCATATATCCTACATCTGAACAGTAAAAATTTTAAGGATGGATTTTTGCAGTAATACAGTAGTAGAAAAATAAACTCCATGTGGTCTGGTAAATTTTATCTTTTTACTACTTATGATAAACTCCATGACCCCCGCCACCTGGCACATTTCACACTATGCGTAGCACTAATATTGCTGTTATTTTGTTCCAGTTATTTTACAGAAGTAATATTGATGATGGGGGTGTGAGGATGGTATACCTAAGTTACTTTAGAGTGGTGTATTTAGTATGGATTTTTGTTAGAGGAATATTTCAGATACATTTTTAGTCCGTTACAAAAATTCCAGACGTTAAAAGATCTTATCAACAGTAAAAAATACATATCTCTGTTGGCGTCATTTTTGAGATCACCTAAGTTTAAGCAAATCCTTATTAATTTGCTGTTTGTTTATTTAGTGATGTTTACTTTGCTCTTAGAAAAAAACTTTAGGGTCTCTAGACAAATACGATGTTATTAGGCTTGTAAAACTTTGTATCATTCATTTCCAAGTTCAATTCTGTTTACAGATGAAGATTAAGAAAAGTTTGCATGTAAGTCTCATATGTCATTTGAACTTATTGAGTAATGGTAAATTTCAGTTAACGCTCTGTGTGTGTGTGTGTGTGTGTGTGTGTGTGTGTGTGTACCGTATAAGACATTAATCTCGCCTTTGAATATAAAATCGCTTAAATGCCATTACCGTCGATGCGGTAACGTCCCTGACTGGTGAATGCCAGACTGGGGTTCGAGTCCTGCTCAAGCTTGTTAGTTCTTTTGGTCGCTGCAACCTCACCATCCTTGTGAGCTAATGATGGGGTGTTTGGGGGAGCCTACAGGTCTATCTGCTGAGTCATCAGCAGCCATTGCCTGGCCCTCCTTGGTCCTAGCTTGGGTGGAGAGGGGGCTTGGGCGCTGATCATGTGTATATATGGTCATTTTATAGGGCATTGTCCTGCTTGATAGGGCAATGCCACTGTCCCTTACCACTGCCACTCATGAGTGGCCTTTAGAGCCTTAAACCTTAAATCCTTGCTGTGTGCAAAAATACCTTGATGTTACCCGGGCGGACAAGTTGAAACAGCACCAACAGTGAAAATGTATCGCGTTTTATGATAGTAATTCAAAAACTTTTTAATTTATCTGATGATGTTGCAGAAAATGGCCCAGCAGCTGCCGTAACTTAGAAGTAAACGGGTTTCATCAACCGATGGGCACATCAAAGGCTTGTTATCTTGCCAGTTATCCTGCTTCTCTTGCAAAAAGAGAATGTCACATCATTATTATGACCACGATAGCAGCAGGAAAACAGATCGATAAAATACATATGGATGATGTAAGTCATGGAGTTTTGCGTTATTTGATTGACTGGTAAGCCACACGGTTTATACATTAATATTTGTTAAATAAAAATTAATATCTGGAATGATACTAATCAGATTTGAGGATCCCCATGCCAGATAAAAAGGAGGGTTTGATGTATGTTGACGCCCCTGCCTTGTAAAATATCATACGTTACTGGAACGTGCCACAAACTTCAAGTCTGGTGCAGGAAAAATACGCGATGATATATATATATATATATATATATATATATAATATAGATCACTGTTTGTTCTTTATTTCATGGTGACGTTACCTTCCCATTTTAGAAAAAGAATCTCTCTCTCTCTCTCTCTCTCTCTCTCTCTCTCTCTCTCTCTCTAGAAAAATCATTATGGCAAGACTACAAACAAAAATAATCTTTTCCATGACCAATCTGAGGCAAGTCTTACCTGTAGAAAACGTTTGTTATATATTATTACTATGAATTATCAAACTTACAATTAGGGATATGCTAAATATTCTATTATCTAAAGATTATTGTAATGTTTTTATAGCTAATTATGGAGCCTTCAACAATTCCTATATGTTGTCGATTCCCGAAGTAAATCCCTCCTTGTTCTATGGTTTTACATTGATTTTGTTTACGGTAATTGTCATGATCCGTTTATATCTGAATTAATTTAATGGCACAGGAAAGTCTGTTAAGTTAAATTTCTTGGGCTGGTCCAACCGATTGGTTTTTATTTATTTGTTTTACTGTCTATATAGATATATTATCTATATTTGTTTGTCTTTCATTGAAGATATTTTGATATAGGTGTTTTGTTTAGTTATTCAGATATGCGTCTTTGTAATCGTTATTGTTTTGTACCGCCATGAAACAATGACAATTACACTGATATGGTATTTATGACCTGCAATATGTTGCTTAAAATATTTGCTTTTATATTAGTATGTAATTCTGTAGGTGTCTATGCAAGGGACAATATTCCATCAGTTGGCATCGTGGAAAAGAACACCTGCTTCCTGTCACACTTCTATCAGTTTTCAGCATTCATTTTTATCTGTTTATCTTTGCGTTTGTCCTAAGGGAGATCAACCAAGTCTTTATTTGATGACCTTAGCATCACATTGGCAAAGTGGAAGAGATAAGTCGATGTTCCACCATATATATATTCCTAATGGATAACACACGAGCACTGTGGTTTGTTAAGGTTCATTTAGGCAAACAACTCGACGAGAGCCATTCAGCATACCTTATAATTACCCTAACAAGTGGTTTGAGGTAGTGAAAAGAGTGCGGTTATGCCTAATTGCTCGGCAAGTGCTTATTATCCAGCTAACAAATGAGGCGATAATTTTGGCGCTAAACAATCTGTCACTAATCGGCAGACGGGCCAAAGAAAACACGAATAGCTCTGATATGATTTGTGATGAATATGAATGAGGTAGCCTTTTTTTGAATATATTTTTTTGGCTGTACTGTGTGTGGGTATGTTTATAATATATATATATATATATATATATATATATACACAGTATATACTGTTTAGGTATATATGCACACAGAGCTGTATTGCAAGAAAATACACATAATTTTGACTTCGTTTGTGAGCGTGCTGTTTGTGCTTGACTGTTTGTTTTCTCACACTTTTTGAAATATGTTTATTCTTCCATAAATTACATAAATGTGTTATATATATATATATATATATATATATATATATATATATATATATATATATATATATATATATATATATATATATGTGTGTGTGTGTGTGTGTGTGTGTGTATAAATATGTATATATATATATATATATATATATATATATATATATATATATATATATGTGTGTGTGTGTGTGTGTGTGTTCGTGTGTGTTTATATATATATATATATATATATATATATATATATATATATATATATATATATATATATGTATGCATTTTAGTTTATGTTGTCAGAATTACATTTATTAATGTAATACTTGGACTGTTAGTCTTTACGCCAAGCTTTATTTTATTTTGATTTAGTTTCAGTTGTTCCAGCACCTACTTTCTCGTTCGAACAGCCAGGGATTGTAATTATTCTATGTAGATAAAATCATCCTTTATGTAGCATGGGGCAAGACTAACCTAAGTTTATATTTTACTTTGCCTCACAGTTTGCAGTGTATGAAACTAATTGGAAAATAACCTCTCTCTCTCTCTCTCTCTCTCTCTCTCTCTCTCTCTCTCTCTCTCTCTCTCTCTCTCTCTCTCTCTCTCCAATGGGAATAGTCGTTGTACCTAGTTTTTTACGTTGTTGTAAAGACATTTATATATTTATTGTTCTTCTTCGGTAGCGGCTGTGTTATACTTTGTTCATTTTATAATGTTCGTGTTCATACTGCCAGACTTCGTTTGTAAGTTTTTTTTTCTTTTTTTTGCACATGATTTGATATAGCCAATACGATATTATAAAGAGCCGGTTAAACTTCGGCGTGATGTGGATGCTCTCTCTCTCTCTCTCTCTCTCTCTCTCTCTCTCTCTCTCTCTCTCTCTCTCTCTCTCTCTCTCTCTCTCTCCGTGCATTCAACTGTTTGTAGTATACCTGAATTGACTTTTCTCTTTTACCAGAGAATAATTGCGAAGGGATAGGGTTTTTTCGACACCCATTTGTTTCGTGAAACTTTAAGCAAAATTTTCAGGAAAAGATAAACCAGATTCTGAAATTTTCTTTGATTTGATGATAGTGTTGGATGGATCCTCAGTAAGCTTGTCTTAAATGGTAGGTAGGTTCATGGTGCTCGTGGAAATATTAATTCTCCCTTCGTTCCCGTGCACAAGGTTGTCTATATCATATTGTGAAAGGCATAATGACTTGCATTTTGTGTTCTATCTGTCGGATTCCAGACTTAGATGATTTTATCTTGGACTGTTTTTTTTTTTACAACAACATTTAAAAACAATATGCTATTAAGGCCTCATTTTGCTTGTTGATGATTGTAAATGCTTACCACAGGGAGTAGTTAATTCTGTTTCGCTTAATGATCATCATAACTTAAGAATTTTAATTTGCTTTAGAATTAAGCTGGCAATTGCTTGGACCCAGTATACACTCGCTGTCTTAATTTTATAACAATAATGGTTTCCTTTGTAATTAGACTGAAAAGTGTGCCCCTAATGTGTCATTACTCTTCTAAGATATTTATACATCTCAAGAACACTGGAATAGTATTTTGCTTGACTTGGCGTTTGAATTGTTCAAAATGGGTTAGGCTATTGTTCTCCTAAATGATAATCTGGTCAACATTATTGATAGTCGTATTCCTTCCCGTGTGTTAAGATAAAGAATTAAGCACAAACTCTGGTTTAATGAAAACTGTAAATGTACCTATTCGGATACACAATGCTTGTCGTCAGAATCTTAATACTTCTTCATTCATTTAAGATTATCAAAATACTGTATGATAAAATCGAGAAGTTGATGGGTTATTTTGACTATTAGATCACCATGTTTTGGTTAATGAAAACGTAAGCATTTACTACGTAGTGATATATATATATATATATATTATATATATACACACATATATGTATATATATGTGTATATATATACACACACACACACACACACATATATATATATCATATATATATAAAGTATATATATAGCTGATGGAGAGCTGTTACAAGGTTCGTTTTCAAAGATAAATAGATTTTCTAAACTGTCAAGGCTATTGTTTCGTGTTAGGCGTATAATTGCTCTTAATGTTCCCTAGAAATTCTCTCAAATTTATGCCATCGAATTATTTATTGAACCCGACTTTATGTAACCTTATCGTGAAGAAGAGAATTGCCCAAAGCATCTAAAAGCTGATGGACAGAGAATGAAATGTAATATTAAGGAATGATGATGACGTCAGTCCTGGGTTCTATGAGAAATGGCTATACCAACAGTATGCTTTAAATATACCTGAAAAAAAAAATTGAAAAAGAAGACATTTTTAGTAGAAAAAAACATCATAATGCGAGGTAACTTTAGAATAGGATAAAAAAATGTAAATTATATACATTTTCCATTTATATTTCATTTTACGATTTTTCCTTAATTTCTGTGTTGAAGAAAGTGTATTTTTTAACCAATGTTGGGAAAATTCCAAAGCACGGATAACAATTAGGTGAAGGTTTTCTCGCCTTTATTTTTTGGTCACCGTAGACATAAGCAAAATCTTATAGCATAAAAACAGTGAATATGAATAACAGTGAATATGAATTTTATATTCTTCCTCGACAGGGTAGGTTTTTCATTTGGTTATTCACAAACAAAATTATATCGATTTAATTTCGTTTTTTAAATGTTTTTCTTGAAAAATTTCGGTCGTGGATATGCATACGCTTACAAGAGGAAAGATAAGACACGTTCATAACAGTGAAGGAAGATAAAATCATAATATGATGAATTAAGAGTGTTGAAATAATTAATGTATATAGCTCTCCAAAGTGCAAGATTAATTTCGTAATAAAACGTAAATTAATGGGGGAATGTATTTTTAAGGCGACCCATAATTAATTCATGAGATTATCTCCCTTGATATCATTAGAAAAAAAAAATAGCGACTACACATTCTATTATTCTCGGCAACATTAAGAGCCATCTCCGGTCCCCCACCTCCTCCCTCTCTTCAAATTGCAGAGGTTGTCCACGCGCATATTTGTCTGTTGAAGGAACTCTTTATAATCGTTACTGCTGGTTGATTGTTGGCGTGAAAACATTCACCTGTGTGTATATTTATCTGTCGGGTGTAGTTGCTGTTAGAGGAGCTATTTTCTTATTTGCTGGCTTTTTGTTGATTTGCAATTATTTTGTCTTCCTTTTATTCTTTTTTTTTTTTTTTTTTTTTTTTTTTTTTTTTTTTTTTTTTTTTTTTTTTTTTTTGCAATTACCGTCTCACAAAGTGGGGTTGGAAACTCCTCTCTCTCTCTCCTCTCTCTCTCCTCTCTCTCTCTCTCTCCTCTCCTCTTCTCTCTCTCTCTCTCTCTCTCTCTCTCTCTCTCTCTCTCTCAATGTTTCTTGTATATCTTTAGAAACTTAATCATGTTTTTTAACAAATTAGGAATTCCATGCCGAGCAACGAACGTGGTAAGCTATATCTTAATATCTTAGAGCGATATTTTGAAATGTATCATTATATTCCTGAACCTACTTTCATTATAGTGCATATCAGTATCATTATATTCCTGAACCTACTTTCATTATAGTGCATATCAGTCTTTTAATTCATGTTCAGGAGCTTTAGATTTAGGGTGTTCAAAAGTCCTTCATATAATAGAATTTCCTTTATGTCACGAAAACTCTAGAATTAATGATGGCAATGAACTTAATGAATGTAGACAAAGTCGACACGTCTGTATCTATAGTCATAAGTAAAGCCAATACACCTTTATGTTTCCGATGACTTATAAGACTTCCTTGCAATTGTGCGTCATTTACTATCAAGATAATACTAAACCTTACTGACATTTTATGATCACCGGTTAGATTATATTATGCTAGATTGGGATCTATTACTTGCTATTGTCCCATTGTGTTAACTTTTCATTCTTAAGTGCTCAGTGCTCCTTATTCTTAGAGGTAATTGCTATCTCATGCGCCATTGGTATATTTAGCGTTGGGCCGGCAGGTTTAGGCTTTGTATATTGTCGTAGATTGGAAGCACGAGACTTGTTCGTAGACATTATTGT
>NC_090761.1:45592500-45602500 GCF_036898095.1 Palaemon carinicauda
AGAAATCTTCAAATTTCTCACTCCATTATCCAAGGACTGTATTCCCGTGTGTGTATATATACGTACAAACATATATATATATATATATATATATATATATATATATATATATATATATAATATATATATATATATATATATATATATATATATATATATATATATATATATATATATGCTCGTGAAACAACACCTGACATCAGTTGTTCGGCTTCCGGTTCTGAGCAAGAAATGTAACTCTGATGTTCGTAGCTCCTTGACTTTCTTCACATTAGTAGCCCACCACAGCACACTAACTATCATGAATGAATTCTACTATATTGCGAGTAATGTAACACAATTCCATGCTGGGTCGTTTGAGCATCAAGACTGTACCTTTGTCTATTTAGGTATGTATCCATTTTACGTTATGTTGAATACTATCATAGTATTCTCAATAGTATTATTCCATCTGGAAACTGGACCCTTCAGGGTCTATTACACGTGAGAGAGAGAGAGAGAGAGAGAGAGAGAGAGAGAGAGAGAGAGAGAGAGAGAGAGAGAGAGAGAGAGAGAGAGAGAGAATTATTACCACAAGAACCCCGGAAGGTTTTTTTATATCCATTGTCTTTGTAAATAATCACTAGGTTCTAAGTTGTGATATAACCATGTGAGGGTATAGTACTTTATTTGGTCGCAGTATTTTAGTTCTACCGGTAAATTTCCTATTATAATTGCGATGACAGGGAGGCAGCTGTCAAACGGAATGTTATGATTATCATAATTTCGTAATGACATTTTCCAATCTTTCATCCTTTTTTTCTTCGTTTTCCAAGAGCGCGGCCAAAGAATCGAGAAATGACCATGAATTAGGGCCGTAGGACGTCACTTTGCCAGCTCGAGAATTGGGTGTCTGTCGTTTGTGATTGCACTATTTTGGGGAGTTTGTGGTCAGCTTTCTGGTAAGGTTGGTCGGTTTGCTTGACTTTCCGTCATCATAGCAAGACTAAAAGATGGGTGTTGTCTCAAATTACATAACCCGTAGACACAGATTTCAACGTTTTAACTGCAGTTATCGTCAAAATACATCGTCTCATTATACTTCAGATATCAGGACTTTTCCAGCGAGTTATGCGGTAGAAGTGCGGACTAAATAGCACGTATTCCCAGTAAGACTTTTGATAACATTCAAAATTACCCATATTTGCCCTGATTTTGGAATTCTGGCTCGGCAGGTGTATACTCAAGGCAAGCCTTTATTAAGGGAGTGGGTTGTTAATTATCTTGTATAAAGTCCAAACGACTGTTCCTTCTGTTATGGAAGACATCTAGTATATCTCTTTCCATGAACTAAAGGTTATGATTCGTACACAGTATAGGTACGAAGTATTGGAACTTTCCGCTTGTTTGTTTCGTTAGATAAATCACTTGGATTTTTTTCTGTTAAATAGTTGACTTACGTAAGCTACATGTTTATTAACTCTTCACGAACAATTGGTTTTGAATATCGTATCATAGTCTTTCAAGATCTGAGATTGATGTTTCTGGAGCTTTCATAAATATTTAACGAGTCTTACATGATTTTATTTGGTGTTAAGATCAAGTATGTTATTTCATTGGAGAATTCTGGTTAGTGTCGCCAAATTACCTTTATTGAATTGACCTATTGGAAACGTCCCTGTCTAGCGATCGCCTGACTGGTGTTCGGGTCCCGTTCTAGCTATAGTTTCTTGTAATGTCTTGAACCTCACCATCCTTGTGAGCTAAGGATGAGGGTGGTGTTTGGAGGAGCCTATAGGTCTACCTGCTGAGTCATCAACAGTCATTACATTGCCCTTCCTGGTCGTAGCTTGGATGGAGAGGTGGCAAGGGCGCTGATCACATGTATATATGGTATGTCTTTAGGGTACTGTCGTGCTAACTAGGGTATTGTATTGTCCCTTGTCTCTGCCATTCATGAGTGACCTTTAAATCTGGTATATTATAGGCAGATAGACTGCAAACAAAGGAGCTGGTTAGGGAGAATAGAGTCAGATTCATGGTTGTGTGTGTGGAAGTCACAGGTATATAAGGAGTGTAAGTGAAACTGAATTATAACATGAGATCTACAGTAGAGTTGAGTTTAGAATGAAATAGACGATGTGTAAAATCTCCAGTATGAGGCACGGGAATAAATGTAATCTTGAAATCTTATAATCCTAAGTTAATTTTAAAAGATGCCGAAGAATTTTGTGGATAGTGCTAAGCTGAAATGCCTCTTTACAATATCCAAAAATAATGCTATGGATGTCTTATTATTGGTTGAGGTTCTTTAGAGGTCTGTGTTTGTATTAAGATGATCAGTACTTAGTTAAAGTAAACGAGGCTGTCAGAAATGAATTCATTTTGTACATATAACGAAGACATATAATTTTCCTCTATCAGCTTTTTCTAACTCGGGATACCTTTGTGTTCTTTAGTCTTTTGCGTCTGTTATAATTAGTTTAAGTCACGTAAAAATAGGCTGTCTAAGTAGTTCCTTAGCTTGAATTTAGTTTTGGGAGAAGACCTAAAATTCAGTGTTTTTATATTTATGATATAAATCGACCATATCATTCAAGGAACTTCTAGCCTTTTTTTAGTCTACAAAAGGATAGAATTTTGTTATAGTTTTGAGTCTTTGACGACTTTACATCTCTCCATCGTGCCTGGACTACAGTTAGAGAGGAGAATTGTTGGTTCCGCATAAAAAATTTTTGGTATGTATTTGCGCACCTACTGTATTTGGGGTCATATACTGTAGAAAATATAGGGTACCCTATTATTTCATTTTATTAAGACGGGGCCCCCTTGATGCCTTTTTTTTTTCTTTCTTTTTTCAAATTTCCAATCATATAGAGTGTTTCTTGCTCCAGGCTCTGGGATTAATGCAGGCCCAGTATAAAGTCGGCAGAATAGTTTTAAGCACTAGGGAGGGCTCACACGCTAAGAACTGTTGATTTGCGGTAGAGCAATGATCTTATTTATTGGTTGGTGATCAATGCGAAAGGAAGAGAAGCTGGTGTCAAAAAAAAAATCAGAAACAAAGATGGAAAAACGTATGAACATCCACTTTAGATCGTAATGGCTATCGGATTCTGAGAGTGTCGGAACTCGAGTTGTTTTGATTATAGTCTTCTGTTGACAGAAACGATGCAGATTGCTGCTCTCTTTGTGTACGGTTACCTGAGTTAATGCCTGTAATGCTTAGCTTTGGCCAGACTTCGATTGATTCCACTGGGCAATTTTGAAATGTATGGCTTCCGCCTTACCCTAATCGTGTGTACGTGCTCGTCTGTAGCGTATATGTGTGTGTTTAATGTTCCGTAATTCACTGTCAGAATCAAAGTTTTGGCAGAGTGAATGTCTTTCCTTTGGTGAAGGATACCCGTTCTATCCCACAGTGTCCGTGCCCACTCGCTGGTATAACTTTATGTTTTATATTAAAGTTATCTTTTTTATCCCCACCTAATAACAAGAAGGGGTTCATTTCTGTCTTATTTTATGTTATTCTCAAGAATTCCTGTTTTCACAGACTACTTTCTGTTGTAAATTAACGCTTGTATATATTTACTATTTCTAAATTTCATGCACTCTCCGCCATGTCCCAATCAAAGGTAGAAATGCAGTTGCGATAGATCAAAATAAGATTTATGTTTAGCAACAAATAACTTATATTATCATCAATAGTACACCATAAAGTTCATGTAGCCCATAACTATAGACTCATAACGGAGAGTAATTCATAACCCATAAACATTCATTGGATGGTCATAAATGTCCGTAATTTTTATCCGGATGGGCTAATTTGACTTATTAACCATAGGGATAATGGCTCATGATCCTGTTTCTTGGGGTTATGTTGTCTCGTATTTTAAAAGCTCATTGTGTGCTGTTTTGATTCCCGTTTTTATCACATTTTGAGACAATCTTTTTTTTTTTCAGTTACAGTTACGTATAAAGCTGTTTATTTTTTCAACAAATTACTTCTCATCAAAAAGAGGTGTTTTTTCGGAAGTTTAGAGGTAGAGGTTTATAATGAAATATTCTTGGTAATTGCAATTAGGTTTTAGATTTGTGAACGTCATTTTCTGTTTCGTGTCTTTATTTACTGTTGATAGATACTTATTGAACTACTATTTCAAGTAGCGGCCTTTTTGGGAGATATCTTTTGTCAGATAGAAATTTTTAATTTTAATTTGAATTTTTTCTTGTACGCATAATCCGCAAATAAAAATGATTGCAAATACCGTATTTTTTAAATTCTGTAATTAATATTGTTTAAATAGAGTCCATGATAATCAACTGGGAAGTCACAATTAAAACAAAAAGGATGAGTTTCGATACTAATGTAATTGTGAACTTATCTCAAACAATTTTCTTGAATCACTTGACAAAATACATTCATATCAAGGCAACTACGTCCTTTTTTTACCTTGGGAAATTTATAAGACACTAAATTCAAAGTAACATTTGAACTTTGAATTGTTCTACTGTATGGTAATGCCACTTTTCAGGACAAAAACCATCAAACGCCAATCAGAAAGCCTCATAAATACTTTCTTTTTTCTATTGCTTCAAAATTATCGTGGCTGGTTACTGGTTGAAAAGATACTGTAGGTAATGTTTTTTTCCTTATTCTTGGACATGAAATGATTATGAGCAAGTTTATTTTACTTTATGCTGTCATTTATTGCTGTGTTTTACTTGACTTCGGGAAATATATTTCTCCATTTATGTGTATTTATATTATATTATATTATTTATATATATATATATATATATACATATATATACATATATATATATATATATATATATATATATATATATATATATATATATATATATATATATATACACACACTCACACACACACACATATATATATATATATATATATATATATATATATATATATATATATATATATATATATATATATATACACACTCACACACACACACACACATATATATATATATATATATATATATATATATATATATATATATATATATATATATATATATATATATATATATATATACTGTATATGTGAATAGCAAATGCAGGCATTTTTTTCCACTAGGATAAAGGCATGGAGTTTGGGCATTTTCATTACCACGCTGGTGGGAGACTTTAATCTGACCGTCACAACAAACCAACCTAGTATGTGGGGTCTTGACTAGTACAGCTGTGCTGATCATATCGATACACAAGCTAGATAAAAAAATATGATTGGCCGCCTCATCTTCGTACAAAGAAAATGAAGAGTCGTAGTAGTAAAATTGTCGTGCCCATCTCTAGTAGATATTTTACCCACGCTGTTGTACCAACCGAGTGTCACACGATCGTACATAGTTCATTTTGTGTATATATTATGCTTGTATCTTCGCTCTTTCCTCGTAATAAAAAGAACCTGAATAAGCATGCCTATTTTTCTCACCGTTAGCGGTGTTGGTTTTGAACATGAAATTTCGCTTTGAGCTTTTGTATATAAAGGAGAGTGTTCTATAATAAACTCACTCAGTTGCTTTCATCCTGTCTTTGAGTCACAACCTTCTCTCGGCTCGTCACATTATACTATTTTGTGATTTTTATAATGACATATTTCAACATTTATGAGGCAGTATAAAGTTCTTGCTATGCTGAAAACTTCTACACTATAGAGAGCTTAAAGTTACTATCAAGTGAAGTATGGTGTTAAGTTTGCATCGAAAAGTTATAAAAGAACAAAATGTTTTCTTTCTTGTTCGATCTTTATTTTTTTTTTAAAGTCAACAGTACAGAATATTGCTATTTTTTATATCGTCATATATATATATATATATATATATATATATATATATATATATATATATATATATATATATATATATATCAACACAACATCGTGTTCAAATAGAAATAAATTTCTACCTCATACTTGGGATCGAACGCTAGCCCCTTCTAATGAAAGGCCAGGTCGAAACCAACCATGCCACGAGAGGCCATAAAAGGAAATCGGAACCTGACGCTAACTAGCTGTCCGAGGATTTACCTGGCGAGACATCAGTCTCTTACCAGCGAGTTTTACCCGATTTCCCCGGCCCACCACGAGAGACAATTGGTAGTAATTCATTCAAATTACCCCTAATGAGTCAATATGGATAAATATCAACACAACATCGTGTTCAAATAGAAATAAATTTCTACCTCATACTTGGGATCGAACGCTAGCCCCTTCTAATGAAAGGCCAGGTCGAAACCAACCATGCCACGAGAGGCCATAAAAGGAAATCGGAACCTGACGCTAACTAGCTGTCCGAGGATTTACCTGGCGAGACATGGTTGGTTTCGACCTGGCCTTTCATTAGAAGGGGCTAGCGTTCGATCCCAAGTATGAGGTAGAAATTTATATATATATATATATATATATATATATATATATATATATATATATATATATATATATATATATATATATATATATATATATATATATTATGGGGGGGGCGAGACGGAAGCCCTCTGCTACAGAAGGCAACTTACATTATCCATATCAAACTGCTTTATTCTTTTTACTTGCAACATTCTATTTTCGTTTTGTCCACCGTAATTTCCCTGTTTTTCATTATTAGTGGCTACTTCTGACAGTACTTGTGTATAAAAGTATCATTCAAATAATATTTAGCATGTTATAATTTGATACGTAATATAGTACATTTTTTTTTTATTTTTGTGAGAAATTTTATCATTTTTTTACGTCACTTATAATATAAATTTTTCCACTATACTGACGCTCTTTGTATTTACCTGCAAACTAACAGTAAAATAACAAATTGCTGCCATATTTTCGTAACAGGGAACACAAAACATTAGTTCTTTTGTGAACTGTCTCACGAAGGGTGCCCATTAAAAATCCATGGGTCAATTTCGTATGACCAATACGTAATCTTGCTTAAATTGCTTCCGTCTTTTCATCTTTTTGTTCTGATGATTCCATTCCCATTAAGAACAAAATTAGTTTTATTGTTTATATTTATTTTCAGATTACATATTCAGAATACTTGGCTATTTTTTTTTTTTTTTTTTTTTAATTAAAACGGCTTTATGGTGGTTATTGAGTGTGACACTATTTTAACCGTATGATATATGGCAATTGTAAAGTTATTTGGAGACTAAGATATTTATACTTTGGTCAGAAAAGTTTGTCTGATGTATTATAGAATTCTGGGTTTCCCTGTTTTAAAAATAACCTTCTTAAGAAGCAAAGTTTTATAAATAATATTTATTTTTTATATCACTGATTTTAATATTTCAGTTATTTTTTACAGGTGATATATACTAAATAATTCTTTTTTATTCAATAGATTTTATTATATATATTATATTTTATCTCTCCCGAATTTATTCGGGCCACCTCTGGCAAATCTCCTAACATTGATGGTAATTAGTTTCTATTGCGAAGCAAATTAGTTCCGAAATATTAAAGTTGGTTTCTTTTGTCAGATATTTTTTTTTTTTTTTTGCTGTTATTCTAAACATTTTAGGTCATCTTACGCTCCTAGAGTTACAATCAAAACTTTAGAAAATTAGATTAAAATCAATCTTCGTCTCATCTTTATTTTTCATAAAAAGTATATGATCAGGTAAATGTATGGTAAATTGTTTAAAAACTACGGGTTTTCATAAATCCTTTTCTAGTAACCTCTTACGTATAAAATCCCCATTTCAAACTAACTTTACTTCCGTTCTTAGTATTGTGGGTTTAATTCCAACAGTATAATTTTCTTGTTTTTCAGAATGTTATTCATCTTTTTGATTCACAGCCTCTACTACTTTGGACATTGTTAAGAGCTGGTTATTTGTATTCTTTCCTTGCAAAACCAGTTAATAATTTGGTAGCAATTCATTCGCCGCGACCCACAAAAGGCTTACTAGGTAAAACCATGTAAAAAATCACCTGAATGTATGATTAGCCATCTCTTCGTATATTGATATCTTTATATAGGTCTCTCTCTCTCTCTCTCTCTCCTCTCTCTCTCTCTCTCTCTCTCTCTCTCTCTCTCTCTCTCTCTCTCTCTCTCTCTCTAAGCAAACTATCTATGTGTCTTTCAATGAATGTGACATTTATTATATGATCCTACACCCTCATATAGAGACCATTAGTTAAGAATAGAAATTATGGAACACACTAACCCCTCCCCTGCCGGGTGTTAACCTTACACAATTTTTGTGATTTGTTTCAGTTACTTCAATTGTTCATGATACTCTCTTTGTGAGGTATATTGTGAATGGTGTGATGCCTTTCCACATGAGCCCAGTAAATCATTTAATTTTATATTTAGCTTCTCAGTAATTGAGAAAGAGTGTGTGTGTGTGGGGGAGGCGGTTTGTCTTTTTGAACGATATTCCATATGACCCCAGTATTTGTTTTTATATTTAGCTTCTCAGTAGAGAGAGAGAGAGAGAGAGAGAGAGAGAGAGAGAGAGAGAGAGAGAGAGAGAGAGAGAGAGAGAGAGCGCTATTATCTTCTGGAGCGATATTTAAGGAATATTAGCTTACATCAAGAAGTGTCGGAACTTCGAAATTTATTTTATAACTTGTAAACCTGCGATGTGCTTGCGCTTACACAGATTATTTCCGTTTTACCAAATTATTCCAGTGTACTGAACTATTATTACGTCTGCGTGGTGGTGCTATAAAGTTCATTTAATGCCATTGCAATTATTAATAAATACTACGTTAACTTTATTACATTTGTAAAGTTGATAGACCGACGTTAATTGTGCTTTTAACGGTCACTCCTAACCGCAGAAGGAATGTTCTGCCTGCAATTAATTTTGCATCCTTTCAACATTAAATGCCACATCAGCGTATGTTGACCCTTTATAAAAGATAAAAAGAAAAAAAAATAAGAATAAGAAAAAAAAAGATAGCATTAAAAGCACAGCAACCACATGATCAGTCAAAATACTTAGGCAAGGGTGGTGGTTTTGTATGCCCGGATGACCACCGTTGCTGGGGTGCGTTAGGAAAGAACTCAAGGAAAAGGAAGCTTCTTTTTTTATTTTCTTTTTTTTCTTTATGTTGTTTTTCTTGTAGGTCTTGGTAGCTGTTATTCTTGCTTGGAAGATGGATGAAGCTATTAGTGGTCTTGGTAGGGGGAAGTAGTTGGTTGGGCTGAACATATTGTGTATCTTGGTTTGGTTGCTTAGAATAGCTTATCAAACCCATTTTTTGTTTGTTATATTTTTTCTTGATGATGCTAGTTACACGAAATAGTTTTTCTTGGTGATGCTAGTTACACGAAATAGTTTTTCTTGATGATGCTAGCTACACGAAATAGTTTTTCTTGGTGATGCTAGTTACACGAAATAGTTTTTCTTGGTGATGCTAGTTACACGAAATAGTTTTTCTTGGTGATGCTAGTTACACGAAATAATTTTTCTTGATGATGCTAGTTACACGAAATAGTTTTTCTTGATGATGCTAGCTACACGAAATAGTTTTTCTTAATGATGCTAGTTACACGAAATAGTTTTTCATGATGATGCTTGTTACACGAAAAAGTTTTTCTTGATGATGCTAGTTACACGAAATAGTCTTTCTTGATGATGCCAGTTACACGAAATAGTTTGTCTTGATGATGCTATTTACACGAAATAGTTTTTCTTGATGATGCTAGCTACACGAAATAGTTTGTCTTGATGATGCTAGCTACACGAAATAGTTTTTCTTGATGATACTAGTTACACGAAATAGTTTGTCTTGATGATGCTAGCTACACGAAATAGTTTTTCTTGATGGTGCTAGCTACACGAAATAGTTTTTCTTGATGATGCTAGTTACACGAGATAGTTTTTCTTGATGATGCTAGTTACAGGAAATAGTTTGTCTTGATGATGCTAGTTACACGAAGAAGTTTTTCTTGATGATGGTACTTAGACGGAATAGTGTTTCTTGGTGATGCTAGATGGACGAAATTATTTTCTTACTGTTGCTAGTCATAAGGAA
>NC_090761.1:45607500-45610000 GCF_036898095.1 Palaemon carinicauda
TCTACTCCGTATTAGATGAGAAACAAGAGAAAAATTAAAGTACTGAACGCCAACTTTAATGAGAAAAGCAGTGAAACTGTAACCTTCAACTCCATATCAACTGATAGATAATTAAAAACTAAAGTCTAAACTTGGCAGGGAAATGCGAAAATTTTTACTATGGATTTCACTTCAGTATTTTACAAAAACTAGAAACGGCAAACTTAACTCTGCGCAAAAAGAATTTAAACTTGATGGAGATGTAATCTTGAACTCTTTCAGAAACACGAAAAAAGAAAAAAATAGTATTTGAGGTGAACATCCAGTAAGAGACCACAAAATTATGATCAGATATTGTATTTGATTGTAAATAAAAGTATCTAACGGGAAAAGGACAAAATCTTGAATTCTGATTTTTAGCTGAAAGAAAAAAAATCATCATTTTGATCTCCACAGTAAATGATAAACACTAAAAACTATAATACTGAATTGCATATTGAATACCATTAGTGGTTAAATGAAAGGTTAACGATATTATGAAGAATCATGTTTTTATGTATCCTTGTATACCCATTTGTCCAATATTAAGGTTATATAAAAGGGCCAAAACGGTAAATTGTGATCATACGGTTGTTATGTACCGTCTGGAAGGCACCTTAATTCCGTATACTTACATAGGACATAGTAGCTCTAACAATGTCGCATACAGTAACGCAAGAAGTACAGTATATGGGTACTCAGTATTTTAAAGATAGTGCATAGACAGTGATAATTTTATTTGCATCATATTTAATCAAGAATTGTGGGAGTTTTCAAACTTGTGTTAAGTAGCATACTTATGAATACAAGGAAGAGGGGTTATACTCAGTGCTTTAATTTCTCAATCTTTGATCAGTCCTTCCATTATTTGAAATGTATATTAGATACGGCTTGTGAATATTTGCAGTTAACTTTTAGTTCCTAACTTGCCAGTTTCGAGAAATACAATTGCAGCAACTACGTAATTTCTTGTTTAGTTTTCATGTTAAGACCATCAGTAATTAATTTTATTTCCAGTTTATGCGTCCTCTTTTTCCGGTGCTCTTATTTGCTAGGTGTTTTTGAAAATTTTCCCTAGTTTTATAAATTACGTTTTAAACGTTGCTTTCACTATTACTCTAGGTATTACAATAGTTTGTTTCTCCTTCAAATATGATTAAATACTATTCTAGTCATTTCAGTATCTTTCGTTTCTATTTTTCGTTTTGACGATGGTAACCACCGTTACTTTTCTCCCCTTTTCTAAACCTTTCTGGGAATATCATCAATCTTATGTTGATAGGATTACTTCGTAAATAAATAAACCATGAAATTTTTCTGTGATTTCACCTGTTCAACGTTGTTATTCACTTAATAAATTAGAATATATACTTTTCCGAAAAAAAAAAAGTTTTTGCCACTTGTTTAATTTGCATAGAATTTCTGTGGTTTGAATACCCCTTTCGGAATTTACAGCTCCATCATACAATGGGAATTCTTAGACCTTATAATCTATTGATTATTGGGAAAATGGTAGAAGTGAAATTCATTTATATTCAGTTATAATAATTCAAAAGTCTTCGAGTTTATGTTGACTGAATTGAAAATCGCATAACTGAATCATTCATATCTGCCCATTCGGATTCATGTCGGATCAGTTATATTCAGCAATTCAAAGCCATTCGGCATTCGAAAGAAATCATAACTTTTTTTTTCCGTTTTACCCAGCCATTAACTCGAGGTAATGATAGATGCAAAAGGCTCAGAGGTCACAGGCAAACATCCTCGCACAAGTGTGCATGCACGAAATTACCGTTCATGCAGGTGGGCCCTTCACGTGGTGGTAGTCTCCGACAGGGGAACAAAACCATTACCATTAGCATGTGTTTGGGGTTTGCGGAGCCGCGAAATACGTGTGACTTGTGGCTTTCAAAATACGGAATGAAGGATTGCGGCTTCTCTCTCTCTCTCTCTCTCTCTCTCTCTCTCTCTCTCTCTCTCTCTCTCTCTCTCTCTCTCTCTCTCTCTCTCCCAGGAAGTGTGGAAGCGGATAAAATCAATTACCGGTGGTTTAAAGACGAACGTTTAAGAATGATCTTGCGATATGAGGGTACTAAAACTTAGCAGCTTGAGCTCCTTAACTCATTTTCTTCTTATTCTTCTTCTTCGCTCTCTCATATATAGGAATTTCTATGTTTACATTTATCATAACGAGAACTATATGTCCAATGCTTCCGGTGTTTTAATTACCATCAGTAAGACGGTCTTAAGTATGATGGTCAGTTGCGTCAGCATTCGTTATGTTTAACTTTACTCTTAACAGTCGTCAGGAAAATGAATGGAAATGAACTCTTCAATTCAAGGACACGAATAAGTTTGATGCTAAGGGTAACCTCCATCGTTAAGAGAAGTTGACTTTGCAAAAGCTTCTCTCTCTCTCTCTCTCTCTCTCTCTCTCTCTCTCTCTCTCTCTCTCTCTCTCTCTCTCTCTCTCTCTCTTAGT
>NC_090761.1:45618207-45623207 GCF_036898095.1 Palaemon carinicauda
TTCCCACTTGTTACTTTATCCCTAAATCCAGAAGAGGGAGTACCAATTTTAGAAAAAAATATTTTTTTAAATTATTTGATATTTCACCATATTGCTAGTAATTTCTTATAGATTAGCCCTTGTAAGTATTTTAATATTTTGCAATTAATAACAAGCATTAGATTTCTTCAACGGTATTATATATTGAATTTTGAATGAAATAAAACTCCTTATTGCCATAGGGCTGTGTAAGATAAATCTAATCCAGTTCTTGAATTGAACGTATATAAACTCATTTATAAAATTTCCTTAATATGTAAATGTTTAGCATATATGTTTTTTTTCAAACAACTGTAATGTAATTGCTTTTCAATTAAAAACTTATTTCTTAGTAACGATAAGCTATTCATAACACTATTAATTTTCTACTAATATTATTATTCTGAATAATGATACCTTTTAAAAGAATTTTAGCCTTTTGAATTTTATTTTCTTACAGATTATATCTCTTATTTTTAACCTCTGAATAAGGCATCGCGAGACATGCATGCCAGGTGCACTTTGATCGGAACTGTAAAGAACTATCATATCTATTCAAGTATATGCTAATGGTCTCAACTTTTTTGGTTCGCGTACAATACTGAAGATAATGCAGTTGGGAGAGATTATATATATATGATATATATATATATATATATATATATATATATATATATATATATATATATATAATATATATAAATAATATATATATAATATATATATATTATATATATAAATATATAATATATGTATATATAATATATATATATATATAATATATATATATATATATATATATATATATATATATATATATATATATATATGTATGTATGTATGTATATGTAGCCTATATACAGCATGTTAGTTATATAGTGGTGAATATTTTGAAAACTCATAGATTTCGATGACATAATAGTAAGTAGTGTTTCTAAGCACAGCACACACACAAAAATAAAAAAATGGTTCATATTTCACCGTCTGATTCCCCTAATATTCAAGGATTAAATTGGTCATGCCTTCCCCACACCATTGCTGCGAACCACTACAGTCGCTTATCTACCTGGTATCAACTGATCTAGTCAGTAAACTCACTTTAAATTTGTTCTTGTTCGTAATTGATGATTTGCATGTTGTTTATCTCATGAGCAACGAGAAAATCTATGTGTTAATGAATATTGTGATGATTCACACTGGAAGAATGTTTTCCTTTGGCGAAGCATCAGTATCATGATTGAGTTGAACAGTTAATATTATTATCATCATCATTATATTGATAAATTCTTTAGTTTTTTAGGAAATTTATCGTGGGAAAATTAATAAATGTGTGAATTATTGTAACACATAGGAAGCCAAATTATTTTCCTAACGCTTTTTCATTGAGTGTTGGATAAAGTACTGTAATAACATTATAGGATTTTTATTGAAAAAGAAATAAACGAAATTGGTTTTGAAAATGGGAGGTTATGTTTTAAACTATCTCGTCAGCCTTTTCAAATAATTTTTTGGACTTCAATACCCTTCAACTGTAATGCGTAAGTAGGGTAATCAAAATAAATTTTCATTAATTATTTTAATTATTTTATAATTATTTTCCCATTAAATTTGAAAAGTTTTATTACCAAGTATTTACTAGAGTTATTTTTGTTTATATTTATAGCTATTTACTTTCTTCAGGCTTAGTATCCGGAAGGATTTATAAATATATGAAGCAGGCACCCCAGGTAAGTGCAAACTGCTTTATCCATCGATAGTAGTTTTCGAAAGGATGTTCATTATTTTTGTACAATATTTTGAGAGATTGGGAAAATTCTATTGTAGGAATGTCTAACTTAGATGTTTCGTCACAATTTTGAAATATTTGAGTATCATCTTTCTCTTGTTCTTCGAATGTTCTCCTATCAAAACTGTCTGTTGATGTTTTAAGTGTTCAATGATTTAGGGAGACTTCGATGATTTTAATTTTTCTTTTTTTGGAAGTATTCCAAATATTTTTTAGTGTCCAACTACTTTATTTTCATTACTATTCGACTACAGTATGTTTGTACTGTGCACGTATCTTTTTTTTTTCGGAGACCATGATGAATCTCAGTCAGTGTCTTCAATAAATTTGTCATATCACTGCTCTCAAGATTACGAAATTTACAAACAAGTGTCTTCAAGTTAACCAAAGCGATGGACCGCGCTAAAGCTAAATTTAATAAACAAAGTAGAAATCTTGTCCATTACAAGTTTGTCTTGAACAAGACTATTTTAATGTAAACGTGAATCACTATAGTACATTTCTTTTAGCGAGGCATATTTGCACCGACTCGCAGCAGTGCCCTTTTAGCTCGGAAAAGTTTCTTGATCGCTGATTGGTTGGACAAGATAATTCTAACCAATCAGGGATCAGGAAACTTTTCCGAGCTAAAAGGGCACCGTTGCGAGTCGGTGCAAATATGCCTCGATAAAAGAAATGGACTATAGTCCTTACTTCCAGTCAGTATGCTGGCTTATTAGTAAAACTATGTATATTTAAGGTGCTTAAGAAAGGGCTTGGAGATAAGATTTCAGTTAACCCAAGATTACAGGAAAATGGCTTATTGGTTCATCATTGTTTCAGTTAAGATAATCCAATCTATGCGAACACTATTCAGTGTCTAACAGGTCAAGTCTTTCTGATTTAATTTAATTAAAATGAAAAGCTTTACAGAGAAAATGGATCAAGATATGCTATTAAAAAAAAATCCATTCGATGAAGAACGTTTCCTTTTCAAAGTGTTTGACTGTCTTGTTCTGGGTGATCTCTATTTAACCTAAGAAGGCATTGCTGAGGATGTTCGTATTTTTTTATTTTCCGAAAATATTTGATTTTATTTCTTCCTCATTTGTTTTTATCTTACAGTCGTCTCATTGTCGCTCTTATCGAAGAACTCGCTTCAAAGCAGTCAAGCAGATTTTATAGCCAACGTTTTCGATTCGAAAGTATCCCCAATGTCATATCGGTGTTTGATTTTGTCTGTACAGTCTATTTTGCTGTGAATTTAATAGAAAAAATTTAAATTTTTGTTGTCAGTAGGTTATAATACACAATCCAATAATATCTCTCTCTCTCTCTCTCTCTCTCTCTCTCTCTCTCTCTCTCTCCTCTCTCTCTCTCTCTTCTTCTCTTTCTCTTCTCTCTCTCTCCTCTCTCTCTCTCTCTCTCTCCTCTCTCTCTCTCTCTCTCCTCTCTCTCTCTCTCTCTCTCTCTCTCTCTCTCTCTCGCGAACTTTTCTTTCTTAAGGGAAGTCCATGTGTTATCTCTTGAGAGATGGCCCAGAGTAAAGTATCTCCATTATTCTATCGGAAGGATTCGTTTTGATGTCCAGACCAGATCGTTAGATGCAGAAACCCCCCTGGAGAACAGTGTATAAGATATATGAGAGAGTTTCTCCTTAAAAGAAAACGACAGTGGTCAAGAAAACACCATCGGAGTTGTTGGCAAGATAAGGACTACAGGTCTCCATGTTAATACCTTTACCTGACTTGAATTAATTCCTTGATATCGCTCGCCTTCTCTTGAATTTTTCCATTTAGTTTATCATTCTCCTTCTTTTATATAGCGTTTTTTGTCTTTCTTTCTCGTTTATAACCATGTCTGTGGTTTCTTAGATCTTAAGTTTTCGAAGATTCCTTTGGTCGAAGATATAATATATAATCTTTGCTTCCAAACACTGACCTTAGACAAATTTGGTTCTGAATGGAATTAGGTTCGTCTCTGATGTGACTTCCAAATATGTTTGAAGGAATTGCATGTTTACGTTGTTGTTCTTGCTGAAACTCGATAATAATTATATGGCATAATCATCTTCTGGAAGAGACATTGGCATGGCATAATTAAGGATGATGGCATACAGATACACATAAAAAAGGAAGGTATGACTGATGCCTCCTGTCAAAACAGCCTTGGTTTGTTTATAGCTGGTTATAGGGACTGAGTCCTTTCCCTCTGGTTAGTCGTTTTCTTATTGTACCTTCTTTCTTTGTTTTATGTTTTTTTTTCTCGGTTTTATTTTTGGTCGTCTATCACGTTTTATTACTAACTGAGATGTTTTATGTTCTTGTTCCTTGTGGGAAGAAATTTATGATGTCTATACTTGCTGGCTGTTAACTTGTGACTGCATGTTTAAAGAACAGTGTATGTAGGTTCTTAATTAGGAGTTGGGAAACCAGAGGTCTTTGATGCTATATCATAGATATATTTATGACATATATATTTATGCCTTGCAGATTCTTGATTAAGATGTGATAATCTGGTGTTGGACCGTAAGTGTAAGTTTGAAGGGTTTATTTGGCTCTTCTTGATGACATTAACTCTGAATATTTTTAACAAGCCAAAAATAGAACATGGTTACTAGAAATTTAATAAAACTATTATAGGAATAATGACACTTCTAATACGCCACTTATAGCACTGCATTGCCTCCTACACGAGTGCAAAAAAGTACACTTTGATCTAGTAAAACCTTCTGAATGGATTACTTTTAGATATAAAACTCAGATTAAATTTTATTTGTCTTTGTTCAGGAGATATTTGTATCTTCAATATTATTAGGATGCTGAAGGTTGAATTTTTTTTTTTTTTTGGGGGGGGGGGGGGTGAAACCTATATAGGTTTTACGATACAGTTTTTCTCTTTTCTAATATTATTATTTGAGCCATGTTTTGACTTTTCATCATAAACAGAATGACATTGAACGAAGGAATCGGAGGAAACCTTGCCTAGTCATTTGACTCCACTTGGTCATTGACATTAGTATTCCTAAAGAGTTTTAGGAAATGCTTTGTGATCTTCTAAGGCTATGGCATAGATGGTAATTGATGGATATCATTTACTTTGCATATTGAGATTTAGCTGCAGCACAGATCTCATTATATGAATGTTGACAAAAGGAGGCTTTCTTCGAGAAAGCCTTTGAAATTAAATGATCTTATTTTAATCCTTCGATTGCAGT
>NC_090761.1:45628207-45630707 GCF_036898095.1 Palaemon carinicauda
TATGTGTTTGTTCGTTTATTTGTGTGTGTTTATTTATGTATATTCATTTTGTAAGGGGGGATTTTTTTAATATTTTTAGATCTCGTACAGAAGAACAAGATACGTTTAGGGGATTTTTTAAAGGGGGGTTGGGCTGTTATTTTTGTCAGTATATTAAGAGTAACACTGTAGCTGTAATTGTTAATTGATAAGTAAAGATACGTTTTGGAGAAAGTAATGGTGTGCTGTTCAGTATGATGTAATGCTAAGTGTGAATGATAATGTAGAGATTATTATGAAAATGTTCCTTGAACAAGAGTTCGCTGTTGTGAATACATGAATTCCAAAGAATATTATTCATAAATTTTGTTTTGAGAGAGAGAGAGAGAGAGAGAGAGAAGAGAGAGAGAGATGAGAGAGAGAGAGAGAGAGAGAGAGAGAGAGAGAGGGGGGGGGGTAAAGAAAAGTTTTATTGACTTGTTAGTAGAGTAGATAAATGAATAAGGGTGTGAAGTAACCGGGGGTGTATTTATTTTTCATTATCTCATTGAGGTGGAACGTAAAATTTAAGTAAATTTCAGTTCAAAAGTAAAAGTTCAGAATTTTACAATAACTTTAATAAGGGCAAGTCTTGATAAGAATGATTCCTATATATTGTATCAGAAGGATGATGAAAATAACTAAAAAAAAGTAGAAGGCGTTTTTATGCTAAACTACAATTTGCAGAATGGAATTTAGTAAGATAATAAGGAGTGTATATGGATAAGGATGAAGCGAGGAAGTAAATGTCAGAAGGATAAAGTTAAAGGTATAATAAAGTAAAAAAAAAAAAATAGATTTTTTAGTGTAATTGCTGGACATGAGAGGTAACCGTAAACATGTATACAAGATGATGAATCAGGTAAGTCAAGGATAAGTTAATACAGCAGAGCAATGTCTGATATAATAAATCTCCAAGGGTAATGTTTAGTTAAAGGAAGTTGCATTTTAGAGAAATTTACTAAATTATACTTATTGTCTTGATGGAATGCAGATTTCGAAGGTTTTCGACCAATAATTTTTTTTTTTTTCTCAAGAAAGTTTTCCGAGGCATGGCATCCAAAATCTTGGATTAGATGTTATTGTTCGAGAGCACTCTCAAGGACACTTTTCTGACCGTATTTGGTGCTTTCTATAGTTTTCTTAACCATTTTAATAAGTAAATATTTATTGATTGTATTTTGGTTTTAGCTAGTTATATAGTTTAACTTTTGAAATGCAATCCCCCACCCCACCCCCACCCCCACCCCCACCTCTCTCTCTCTCTCTCTCTCTCTCTCTCTCTCTCTCTCTCTTCTCTCTCTCTCTCTCTCTCTCTCTCTCTCTCCATTATGCGGAGGTTCGTTTAGCCAGTAAGTGGCAAACCCTTAAGTAACTTCACTTCTGGCTTGGCTACTAAAGATATTAGAAGTAGCCTAAGGCGAGGTAAAGTCAATTTGTTATATTTGGATAGCCAATCTCGATTAAGGTGCTATCACAGACGATTTTTTCGTCATCTAGTGATGCCGTTCCGCCATAAATGGAAGCAGATATTGTTCAATCTGTCAAATGAGACATATCGCGTCTGCTGTAAACAGACATTTAGGCATCTTTCTTTGCTCTAAGGCATTACATTTATGTACTTGACTGAAAAATATACTTCATATAATCCATTTGGTATAAATATTAGTAATTTTAAACGATGTTTTAGTAGTATTTGCTAGTTTTTCGCCATAGACCGACTCTACTAAATATGAAAATAGTTTACGCCCATACAATTTGTTAAAGGAGACTTCATTTCGTATGACATAAAAATCAACGTTAGTATTTAAGGTTACTCATGTTTCAGTAGTGTTGACACAATTTTTATTGGAGTCAGTTGTGTAAGGTGTAGAGTATTTCTTCATTCTTCCTTCATAGACGGAGGTGCCGATTTTTGGCTGCCAAATGAAGGTGCGCGACTTCAATTTTACCGCCTAAACGGTACCTTAAAGAAAAAAAATGGAAAGGAAATGTTGTAAGAAATTACAGGAAATGTGCAGCTCCTTCAGATAATTGCAGATTTTGTGGGTGGTCAACCTGGCGTATTTGATGTCTTTTATGTGATTCAGTCATTGGTCATCAAGGCTTTTGTGAACGTACGTCAGTGAAATTAGTAGCAGTAAATTTCCTTTCTTGTTGATTACTAATGGAACGACCACAGGAGACATAAATAATTTATCTATGACCTCTGTGGTAATGAACACATTTTTCAACATCCGAATCGAGCGATTAGACCTGTGGTCCCTTTTCCGTTCAACAATGGGTTGGTATGCATATTAGAATCAATTTAAGCCATTGAGTCTGTCAGCGACCATGGGCTGGAGATGATTTAAGGATGGTACTGGGCACAAATGGTCGCCCTCTTACAATTGTGGAAAACGCCGCTGCCGAGGCTCTGAGCCCTCGGCGCATTAATCTCCCAATTAAATTCATAATTCTCCCCGCTCTGAGACCCGCGCTA
>NC_090761.1:45633207-45645707 GCF_036898095.1 Palaemon carinicauda
ATATATATATATAGGCCTATACGAAAATAGAGAGAGAGAGAGAGAGAGAGAGAGAGAGGAGAGAGAGAGAGAGAGAGAGAGAGAGGAGAGAGAGAGGAGAGAGCGTTACGAAAAAAAATACATGATAAATAAATGTGCTGCAAATGGTAAACTACAATCATATTGCAGTAGAAAAGGTAATAATCCGTAGATAAATTAAGTTACAATTACATACGATGCTGGAAACAAGAAGAAATTACTTTTCAGTTTGATGTGACTTTATCAAATTAGAAAATAAAAACTTATTTGAAATATAGATGGTGACACCTGGATTCATTTAAATTTAGAGGTATTTTGGAAATTTGAGGAGATTGCATTTTGGCTAATGAATATGATATTTAATAGAACCATTTTTTCTGAATATAAATTATTGTTTTAGATATTTTTTCGCTTAATTTATGTCCAAAAAGAGGGTTAGGATCATTTGAAAAACTGGTAAGTGATTAGAAATTTTTCAAGCATATATGTAGCTTTATATGTGATATATGTAGCTATAACCCATTGGATGATATTTGATATTTTTTTTTTTATGTAGGATTAAAAAAGCCTGATTTTATTTGAAGGATTTGTTTTCGTTTTTTTATGTGAAAATTCTATTTTCAGGAACATTGGGATTCATGTAGTTGTGTTGTTTCTTATGTCAAAATTTTTAGAATAGGATTTGTTTGACAAAGAATTCTTTATGCATTTGATGAGTTTTATCATATAGTAAGGAGTTGGGATATATTAGAACACAGAATCTGTTATTGTAGTTTTGAGAACGATGCAAGGTCCAGGCTGAGTTTTGATAAGCCCTTTCGTTTTTAAGCAGCTGATTCTAGTGTTTGAACAGAATTCAGTTTAGGAAAATGTATTTCCGGTCTTTGCTGTGTACATTAGCAGTACCGAAGGTTGAACAGTTATTAGAAATGCATTCGGATGACAAGAGAGAGATGTTTCTTCTTCCGGCCCTCTGTTAATTTCCATCATCTTTTCTGTGTCATATTTTATTACTGCCACTTTCTCATGAGTTTCATCCTTACTTTTTATTGTTTTGGCAGTTACCGTTGTAAGTGTTACTAATGCACATTAGAGTCCCATCTTCTAATTATAAGTTGGATTTTAATTACGATAAAGATTATTTCATTTTCATTTTTAATCATCCCGTGTTAAGGTAAAAAAAAAAAAAAAAAACTTGCGGGTACAATAAAGGGAAATTATTTTTGTTTGTGTTACTCTGTGGTGCTGAAGATTACATCCTTCGCCATTTCACTAATGCAAAGTTTTTATCTACTTTAAATTGATGCCATAAAAATTGTAGCAGTACTATTGAAAAAATTACATAAAGGCCTTCACTAATACTATCACTAACTTATTCTCCGGCCAAAATTCCTAAAAGCGCCGTACAATATGGGCGACCATTGCTGATAATTATTCATATTGTTCCAATTTATGTAAGCTGTGAATTAGGGTTGGATTTGGTATTCCAGGAAATTTTGTTTAAGAGTTTATTATGCATACATATACTTTAGTGTTACAGATGCTATTCATAAAACTTTTCCCCTCAAAAATAAGTAAGCTGATAAAACATTTTTTAAATGATTCGTACGTCCTCATATACAAACTTTATACTTTTAATTGGATTTTCTATTTTCTCTATGTACGAAAAAGTAATCGTCCCACTCAGTGAGATGATAGCTGGCCAACGCTTATCCGTTCCAAGTCTGATAATGTGATTGGGTATTAACCAGGCTTAGTGTGGCTGCAACTCATTAGTTCAGCTTCCACTTTCACCAACGTTGTTAGACGCATTGGTGATCAGAGAATATATTTGGTCCTTATCTGGATATGCTGACAAATGTGTAAAACACATTCTTGTTTATGTTAAAACTTTGGGTAAGAACACTCGAACGTTCTCTTTCTCAGCTTCACTGACGCACTTGGTATTTTTTATGAGTGTCTGGCTAATACCAGACGATTTTACTTGTTACAGGGAGACCCTTCAAGGCTAAGAATGTTCAAAATGCCTTGACAGACTCGGAGAAATGTTATGCCATTGTGATTGAAGATGGCATGTAATTTTGACCAGACAGCCAAATGCATTTATTAGGCAATGCATCTTTTTTATAATGATATGACGGTATTTTAAATGCTCTCTTGACGTTTCTTAGTTATGCATATCAATCTTGAATATCAGGTTCAGTTTGATTAAGGCGTGTAGTACCCTCACCTTATATGACCTGACTAACTAATATAAATATGGATAATCAGGGCCAGAAGTGTAAATGTGCAAGTAATTTAGAAATGTGTATTATTCTTCTTCTTTGTCTACATCTTTTCCCACTTCTTTGTGGGGTCGATGTTTCTGGTCAGCTTTCTCCATCTACCTCTGTCCCACACCTTATCACCAGTTAATCCCTTTGATCGAAGGTCATCCTTGATACAGTCCACCCACCTTCGCTTTGGTCTCCCTCTCCTTCTCGTTCCCTGTACCTTCATTTCCATCACTCCTAATATATTGTTCATCTCTTCTCATGACATGACCATACCACCTCAGTCTACTTTCTTGGATCTTATCTGATAGTTTTCTAACTCCTGAGATACCCCTAATTACATCATTACGTATCCTATCTCTTCTATTTTAGCAATGTTTATTAATATCTTTATTGTGTAACCAGCATATTCCCCTGGAGGGAGTGGCTGGCTTTCTCACTATGCACTAAATGCTAAAATTTATGTCAGTCCCTCGTTTTAATATACATATTACATTCACTGTCTATACGTATAAAATGAAACGTAAAAAATTTAATAAGGAATATTGCGTACATTAATGAACATACAGTGTAATGACGACGTTAATACAATTTTAAGATATAAATATGACCATAAGAAAATAAAGATATTTTCTTATGGTCATATTTATATTTTTTATTTGTATTAACGCCGTCATTACAGTGTCTGTTTATTAATGTACGCAATATTGCTTATTACATTGGTTTATACGAATAGACAATGAATATAATATGTATATTAAAACGAAGGACTGACATAAATTTCAGCATTTAGTGCTTAGTGAGAAAGTCAGCCACTCCCTCCAGGGGAATATGCTGATGGGCCATAAATATTAACCTCGTTATATGAAATAATATTTTTTGTGGCTTTGTTCCACTAGATATTGCAGTCTACATCTTATTGCATTATTGTATATTCTTTTAAATTACTCTGCGTATCATTCGTTACAATTGTGAGACAGCACCTCTCAATGTAAGACACTACGTTTCATTGTAATTATGTCGTTTACCTAATGCTTCGTGATAACGAGTCGTGAGCTATGAAAAGCGATGTCAGTCACGTAAGGTATTATGGGGATTGAGCTTAAGGACGATAATAACACAAGAAAAGAGTCTGTCGTTAAACCTTAACTTGAGCTTGATTTTGCATCCTTCTTCTTCCCCCAACATAATGTCGCTTTATGGTTTTCAAGACGAATTCTTTGGCTAATTTTTTTGTGTAATGTAATTGGAGCTCAGTGTTTGAAATGCTGGACATTTGGCGATTGGTATTTTATTAGACAGCAAAATAGACAATGGTTATCCGTGTTCCATCTGTAACAATGGCAAATTGTCGGCAATAAAAGGATTTTCCATTTGCTAAACGGAAGATCCACTCAGCAAGTCTCTTGCTTCGTGAGCTGAAGATAGGAAGTATGCTTTTATTTTTATGAATGGAGGGAGATATTTATTGTGTTTCACTCACTTTTTTTTCTTTTTTTTTTCTTGATGACGACCGTAAAACATCCGTTTGTAGATAGACATCTCTCGGCTTAGTTATCGATGTGAAGAATCACTGATGGTAATTGATAACGAGATCGTTTTTTAATTATGATTATTATCTTCCTTATAAAGACCACGGAAAATTTGTCGTATTCATCGTGCTGCCTCTTTTTTAAGTACCTCGGAAATGAGTATTTGTTACCGGTTGTATAGCATTTTGGTGAAATTACCGAAGAAGTGATTGCAATAAAATTTCAAATCTCTTACATGTATACTGTTACGCAATTGCTGGCCATAAATTAGCAATAAAACTTTTAATGTCTTTGAGGACAGAAAGGAAAAAAATCGTAAAAAGAAATGTAGTTCGTTGTATTTCCTGTTTTGTTCATGTTGTGGAAATGTTCGACCATGTAATGGAATGATAATGATTCCAAGATTTGTTAAATGAATAAATGTTTATTTAAAGTTGTTAGACTTTTATTGCTACATGTCAGGAAGCGACAGAATTTTCAAATTCAATTCCGCTTTTAGCCTTTGGCTAGGGTATTGTTTATGCAGTTCATTTGCATTGTTCATGAATGTAAACTGAGGCCTTCACCTTTCGCCTTTGGTTGTTTTCCTAATGCACACACCACACACACACACACACACACACACACACACACACACACACACACACACGTATATATATATATATATATATATATATATATATATATATATATATATATATATATATATATATATATATAAAGTGTGTGTGTATATGTGTGTACATATATGCATACATCTGCATATATATTTTCCTCATAAGATAAAAAACATATAGCCTGACACTTGTTCTTTATTATATGAGGAAAATATAATGTACACACATATATGCATACACACACTATATATATATATATATATATATATATATATATATATATATATATATATATATATATATATATGCAGATTATATATGTATAAATATATATACTGTATATATATATGTATATAATTATATATATATATATATGTATATATATATATATATATATATATATATACTGTATATAATATATATATATATATATATATATATATATATATATATATATATATATATATATATATATATATATATATATATATATCTGTGTGTGTGCATTAGAAAAGCAACCAAAGGCATTTGTGAACCATGCAAATGAACTGCATAATATAGGGAGTTTTTATATTTTGTGATAAATGATATAAATAATATAGGTTAATAAACTTCCAAGATCCTGAAATTGATAATTGTTTCAGATTTTGGTTATGAGGAGTACCTGTAAGAAAACTTATATTTGTTACACGTTATGAACGATTACACTTGACGAATCGGGCTTCTTGGCATTGTGAACGTGCTTAAAAAATCAGTCTTATGTTCGTCCATTTCAATCCCTTTTTTAATCTAGATTTATTCCGATAACAATATATAACTGGGCATGTAATAGAGAATGAAAAAAACAACAACAATGAAGTCCTAAATAACCAGATAATTATTGAACAACATCATAAAATTTTCCAGAGCGAGGAACTCTGTGCTAGAAAAACCTTTTATATCGCTGTACATCAAAATATTAAGAGCATTTAAGGTTTTATGATGTAAGTGGAGCTTCTGTAGTAAACACATTGGAAAGTGTCTGGTTTACCGCAAAAACAGGTGTTTTTTCTATGTTGTAGTACGTATTAGCAGTTATTATGATGTAATGAAATTTGGGGAACGAGATGTATGTAGAGATTTGTATGATAAAACAATAAGGGGCCTGTGGAAAGTGAAATAAGAGATGGTTGGTGAAATTGTAGGAGATATGCAGAGACTGGTGAGAGAATAACGTTGAATAGCAGTAGGGAAATGGAGGCGTGGAAAATTAAAGTGTTCTAACTTGCATAGATGATTAATTGTCTGTATATGAGTTACAAGATGGAGTTAAAGGTAATATCTTTAAGCGTACGTTGTGTTGGTTATGAAATGTAAAAAAAAAAAAATCGGGAAAGTAGAAATTGCAATGTGTGAAGGAATCGTTGACTCAGCTTTTCATTATGGAAACATCTTAAGTTTTATTATTCTAGGGAGTGGAAAAGTGGAAACTTAGACATGGTATGATGATTTCATGGAAAGGTCACATAAGAGGGAGAGAAGATTCCTAGTTTTAAGGTGGTTTAATTGAGTAAAGATTAGGAGACAAGTTGACGTAGAGTGTATGATTCGAATGTCTCAGGTAGAAGAAGAAGAATGGCATGTAAGTGTTAAATTTACAGATAACAGAAACAACAATAGGACTTAAGCGTTATAAAAGTAATTATGTCTAAGTGCCAATATTTTTACAGTGTGGTCGATGCTCAGACTCAGCAGAGAATGAAACAGCTCTGAATTAGACCCATTTTTTTCTGCAAAAAGACTTATCAATAAGAAAGAGATTGTCGATGATGTAAACGATTAATAACAGTATGAGAGCATCCTGTAAATAATATGGCGTTTGGATATTTAGCAACGTAAACTTATTTATGTTCTCTCTCTCTCTCTCTCTCTCTCTCTCTCTCTCTCTCTCTCTCTCTCTCTCTCTCTCTCTCTCTCTCTCTCTCTCTATATATATATATATATATATATATATATACATATACACACCTGAAAGTTACCGCCCAATAAGTTTCCTCTCCTAAATATATAGAATATTTACAAGGGTCATAGTAGCCGAATCGAAAGACAGCTAGACTTGGGATGGAGAGCATTTGGTAAACAAAATGAGATAATGAAAGATAAAATACCACTTTCTCTAAAAAGAAAAGTATTTAATGAGATGGTCCTACCAGTATTAACTTGTACATTAGAAACTTGGAGCATTATTAAAACCTTCGAACATAAGCTAGTTACAACTTAAAGAGCTACGGAAAGAATAATAACTGGAATAACACAGAGACAGAAAAGGAGTAACTTTGATGCTAGAACAAACTAAAGTAGAGGATATTCTAACAACACGTAAGATAAAATGATGGACATGGTCAGGACATATAATGAGAATGACAAACGATAGATGGACATTAAGAATAACAGAATGGTTCCTAGAGATTGTAAAGGAATCAGCGAAAGGAAGAGAAGACGAAGGATTGACGAACTAAGAAAGTTTGCGAGTATGGACTGGCACAGAAAGACCATAAAGACTCAATCGAAAGGATATGACTGAGGCCTTTGTTCTGCAGTGGACTAGTAACATTTGATGATATATATATGTATATATATATATATATACATATACATATGTGTGTATATATGTATATATATACATGTATATATATACATATACATATATATGTATATATATACATATATATATGTATACAGTATATATATGTATATATATATATACACACACACACATATATATATATATATATATATATATATATATATATATATATATATATATATTGATGTAGCATAGGTTTGCTTCTATCTTATCTTTCTCTCCCTTTTCCCAATTCCCATAAAGAAACGAGAGAAGATGAACTCGCTTGCACTATTACCCAGGCGTTAATTGGAGCAGCAACGGCAGCAACAATTAATAAGTTATTAGCTGCAAACCTTATCGCGCCTCGTGGGGCAGAGATCGAATAATACCCGATTCTTATCGCACTCAACCATAGGGGTACGATGGACGATTCATCATAATTATGTCATGTAGAAATTTCATTGCCAGGTTCATGCCTTCGCTTTTTCTCCGCCTGTATTAGCTATTTAATTACACACAATTTGTAGGGAAGTTGTCTTGTTCGTAGAGCTGTTACTGCTAGTAGTGCTTTTTTTTTTTTTTTTTTTTTTTTACTATTCGAAGTAGTGTTCTAGCATTGTTTATCTAATTCTGAATTTAGGTTTAGAATAGACTTTTACTTGGTAATATAATACATGATATTTCAAAAGGACTTGATTTCTTCATTTGGTTTTGGTTGAAATGTATCTGCGTTAAATTTGACCTTTTTAATCACCTATTTAATGCTTCATTCGTAATCATTTCTATGTAATAAAAGGTAATGTAATTGAATATATATTTTCCCACTTTATGTGAAAATAGAGATGTTTAGATATGCTGTCTTCCAGCCCCTGGCTAGTTTTCCTTAATGATGAACCCAATATATTTCGGCATAAGAAACGTACATTGGTTTGAGTTTCCCTACAATTTTTAGATAATACCGTCTTTTCAAGTTATGGTTTCAACAACAACAACAACACCACCACCACCAACAACAACAACACCACCACCACCAACAACAACAACACCCACAACAACAACACCACCACCACCAACAACAACAACAACAACACCCACAACAACAATAATAATAATAATAATGAAAAATTGTAATGACAGGAATCCAGTCTAGATGACATAGGAAGAAGGTTTATATTATTAATATTATTATTATTATTGTTGTCGTTATTGTTGCTACCCTTACTGAAGTTGTAAAGATTTAATGCGGTATCCAAGGTCTCAAGATTTTATTATTAACAAAATATTGAATTATGTCAGATGTGTTCTATTCATAAATGGTGCATGAGGAGACTAAAAATCCAAATTTCTCGTTATCTCACTTGTAAAGAAAATGTTTAGGATAACAGTTGGTCCAAACTAAATTGAATGTTATCTGAACAGAATGATAACATTCTAAAACTTTACTTGTATTTGTTATTGCTGCAATGTTTGCGTAACATCATTGGAAAACTAATATTTTTTTGTTAAGAGACTTGAATTTTGGGAAGGTTTGATAGATTTCCTTTTAATGCATTGTACATCATGCTAAAATGTCAACATTGAATTTGCTTGTCACGAAAGTTATTAAGATCTTACCTGTAAAATCATTCAGAAATTTTTAATTTCATCATTGCTTTCATATATTTTGTATTAATTGTTAATATAGGAGAAACAATACGTACTTTACTGCCATCTTTTTCTCGCAAAGAAATTATAGGAACAGAGTTCAGTATTCTCTTTAATAGCAATCACTTTGCGTTACGATCTTTGACAAAGAAAACCTGAAATTTTGATTGCTGGCTAATGTTAAATAAATTTTATAAAGCTGAACCTTGAAAATATTGGTTAAAAAACTGCTTTGTTTGTTAATCTGTAAATAAAATGAGCATACTGTCATTTATGAAAGACCATATTCATAAACGCATTTGTTTATTGCTAGCGTTATTTTATATGGGACTGCTATGTATTCCTCGCGGTGCAACACCACACAGAAGAAACACAAACATATAGTGTGTGTGTATATATATATATATATATATATATATATATATATATATATATATAATATATATATATATATATATATATATATGTGTGTGTGTGTGTGTGTGTGTGTGTGTGTGTGTGTGTGTGTGTTAGTTTCCTTTGTATCATTATGGCAGTAAGGCTCATTTGAAAAGTATTGCTTATATCAAGTTATTGAAAAAAATTTATGATCTTATTGTGGTTTATAGACAAGTTATCTCTGAATTGGTTTGAGTTCCAAATTTTTATCTGATTTCTATGGCTAATCTTACTGGTTAAATTTTCAAGATAGTGTACCTTTCTTAATATAAAGCGGCCCCTTTGCTCGGTTACTGCCAGAAATAAATGAACTTTTGATATTAAGGAAACTGTTACCATAATTATTGGTATTATATTTTCCTTTCACTCAATTATCCTGTCAGCTACAGTCACGCTGTTTTAGTCCTGAAAGTAAATTTCAAAACTTTTGTGTAATGTCAATCTTATTCTTAGATCGATTTGGGTTTTTCCCAAATGTATCGAGGTTCAGAATTTCCTCGATTTTGGTTTCTGTCGTCAGGACTGTTCAGCATTGGGGGGGGGGGGGGGGGTGTTGTAACATATCTTATATTACATCAAAGATTATTGTGGATTAAATTTTGGGGTAAATGTCTCTAGGATGATAATTAAATTGGTAAAAAGATATATTTTAAAAATTACCGCATTATGTAAAGTGATTTACCAGCTATGCTAGTTCATCTAATGTAACTTGGTAATTTACACCTGTATGCAATTTACGAAAATAATGAACATTAGGTTACCTCTGTGTACTACCCTATTACTTGCGTGACGCTTTGAGGACCCTGCAATTAAGTAGGGGCAAGTAAAAGAGGAAATGCCTGTGACACCAATCTGAGAACCTTCTAAATGTCTCAATTCCCTTGGGAAATATACCGCTTTTACCATAATCCCCTCCCTCCTCTTTGTAATAATCCTCTTACAATAAACCTTTCGTATTAATTCTCACCCTCGCCTCCCCCCCCCCCTCTCCCTCTCTCTCTCCCAGTTCCTTTTATTGAGGAAGTTACCCCGAAGACCAATGCAACGTGAGGGCAATTTCCGTTAATGGAAACTTTGCACTTGATTACCGAAGTCTCTGATTAGAGAATCCTTTGCGGTCGGGCTAAGTACAGGCGAAGCCGGTGGCAATTGGCCGGATATTATGGATACAGACGTAAGGAAGTGATTCCATTTTGTTTTGACGTCCTTTTTTATCTTTTCTTATTTTATTCCTTCTGCTAATTGCATCTAAGTCGCATAGTTCTCGAAATCATACTTCCTTAGTCTCTCTCTCTCTCTCTCTCTCTCTCTCTCTCTCTCTCTCTCTCTCTCTCTCTCTCTCTCTCTGTACAAGTGGCCATAAGTGTGAATTTCAGTCAATAATGATCTTTAAGCAGTGCAAATAACTCACGCAATTCTTATGCTTTATCTTGGCCATCAATTTAGTGCCTGGATCATGCTATGACACACACCTTGTTCGCGTGATTCGGGTCGCTTCTGTAGCCACCTAAGAGTAATACAAGGTGTAATGTTATGAATTAAAGGATAATCAGGTGACGATACGCAAAGAAATAAAGCAGTGTTAAGAAATATGTGTAAAAGCACCTTCATTATTTTGCAATAAAATGGTTGTTGGTGAAAAATATTGTTGTTGCGATTTTTGTGTTTTTATTGTGCAACACTTTATACTATATCCACAAAATCTTGCTTTTGTGTCTCCGTCGTAAATTTTCCTGTAATCTTTCTTAAAAGGCAATGATTTTCATAGCTCATTGGTGATTATCTGTTTGATAACACTTCATTTAAGACAATCGTCAAATGCAGATTAGAACTTTTTCATTGTTAAGGCTCCTGTGTTTATCTCGAATTGGCATTCGGAAAATGAAGCGAAAATGGAAAAAGGTATAATAGTAAAGCGGAAGAGTTTTCTTAAGGCAATTTAGCAAAGACATGCATCAATTGTCTTTGATTCATGGGTGTTTTTTTCTTTTGTGTGTGTGTGTTCTTGTGTGTTTTGTCGTGTGATTCCGCCTGTCGGAATTGCAGTCTAAACGAGACTTGATTGTCATCAATAAAATAAAAGTCTCTGGCAACTTGGCCAAACTGTACTAAATCGATCCTTAAAGGATTCCCTAAGTGAAAAAGAATACATTTTATCTCTAATTTATTTCTTACTATACACATTTGTTATTTGTTAGTGAACATATACTGTGCTTTTTCTGCTTTTTCTTTTTTGTTCATTGGTCGTTTTTATTTAATTATGTAGCCAATGCAGTGGAAACCCAAATTTTCGTGGGTGGATAATCAGCCTGATTTCTTAGATCGAAGGCCGTGAAATTCGACGTGATGGATCCTTCTGGAGTGCGAATGCTTGCTGATTATTATTATTCTTGAGAGAGAGAGAGAGAGAGAGAGAGAGAGAGAGAGAGAGAGAGAGAGAGAGAGAGAGAGAGAGAGAGAGAGAGAGAGAGAGTTAAGCTTTATTATGGATAAAACCATTGTGTTAGAGTGTTACTTGTTTCTGCATTTGATTATAGATTTATGTATAAAGAACTGAATAGCAATCTATTTAAAGATTTTATATATATATATATATATATATATATATATATATATATATATATATATATATATATACACATATACATGTGTGTGTGTTTCTATCTATCAATCTATATATATTATATATTTGAATAAATATGTATATGTGTATAGTTATACATATATATATAGATATGTATATATATATATATATATATATATATATATATATATATATATATATATATATATATATATATATATATATATATGTATGTATATTATATGCACATATACACCTTTTCCGTATTATAGAAATATGTAAAAAAGATAAAAAAATACAAAATGCAGATACATTTGGGTACGAAAACTAATATGAACTGATTGCTTATGACCTGGAGGTCAAAGTAATTTATATATTTATGGTTTAAATTTTTTTTCAAAGAATGTTCCTCAACTTTTGGAAAGGATCTTTTTTTCCTGTCAGCTGTTCTTGAAGTGTTAATTATGCTACATCTGCTAAGATATCCCTCATTATTTTGAAATAAACTTACGTAAACTTAAGTCCTTTGTTTTCGTGAATACGAGACATTTAAGGCAATATTCTAAAAAATCTAAATCTGTGTATTCTTTGATTCATGTCATTAGGGTTCCTTATTTCTTATATTGCGAGTCTGATGGTTTTAACTTTCCTTATTTTTCATATTGGAGTCTGATGATTTTAGTTCCTTATTTCTCATTTTTTTTCATATTGCGAGTCTGATGGTTATTTTAGAGTTCCTTATTTTTCCTTATTTATTATATTACGAAACTGATAATTTTAAAACTT
>NC_090761.1:45655707-45665707 GCF_036898095.1 Palaemon carinicauda
GAGTTTTGTGTGTGTTTGTTTGTGTATGGATGGATCAGAATGGTGCAGTTTTGTATGTTTTCAACAACGATTTAGACATTGAAAGCCAAGAGCGATACAGGTATGTAGCACGTGAGCCAAGCGCTTAGCAACTTGACCAGTGACCCACTTTGGGTGGTTGCAACTTCATATATATATATATATATATATATGTATGTATATATATATATGTGTGTATATATATATTATATATATATATATATATATATATAAAGTAGATGTTTTGCAAATATTCTTTATTTATTATTTATTCTTAATATTAATTATTAAAGGCTTAAGTTTTTTTATGCTTAAAATAGGAAGTTTAAGTTGATGTTCTATATACTAATTCTTATACTTATGATGGAGTACATTATTTGGCTTTATCATGGTTAAGGTACTAGATTAGCTTCATAGCATGGTTGAAATCTCGTGTCTGGTTTTTCGCATGTTAGATGCTTATCCAAGTCTCGGATGTATCATTTCCAGATGATTGTTGGCCTTCTCTTGCAAAACGCCCATTGAAAGGTAATATTGTGTTCTCAAGTTCCGTAGACACTGTGATTTTCTTTTTTATTATCTGTGATGATTAGGAAATTTATTACTTCATCCCATAGATCATCGCATGATATATGTTTTAATGGTTGAGTTGGTGGCTTATCATACCTTGAAGTTTCTGAATCATGGCTTATAATTATGATGCTCTCTGTTTACCTTTCAGTCTGTGGTTTCAATAAATAATTTTCATATAAAGGATCGAAGGTGTCATTTTCTTAGTCTGAAGGATTTTCAGCCTTCATCCATCGGCATGTGTTTTTAATATATTTTGAAAAGTTGATTGTTTATTGTATATGATTTATATTTTAACCATGATAACACTTTGATTATGATACCATTCGTGTCTCATGGTTGTTTTAAGATCTGAATAAACATGATTCTTTCTTCTAGTTGATTTTTCATTGATTAACCACATCTCCAATAAAGTAATGTTAATGAAAAATCCAGGCAATGTAAAGCCAACGACAACTGGGAATAATTAAATAAAGGTAACATTGGCTAAGGAGATTTGGAGTGTGTAGAAATGTCAGATGAAGCAGGAAGTAAACAATTCAGATTGGATCTTGAAATTTAACATTACAGGAAGTCTAAGGAAGTCACTCGGATCACTAGAAACAAAAACCTTGACATTTTCCGAATACAAGAGAACATTTTAAAAGCTGTTATTAAATTATATTGTCTTGAATATATGATATTTTGCTGGGTTTGTACTCGGTCATGCAATTGATGTCATATAAAAATAGGAAAATATCATCCGGGAGTGGAGAGAAATCTTTTAAATAAAGCCATTTTAATAATTGGGCTACAAATAAGACAGGTATTGGTACTAAGTGGGTTTTATTGATACTGTTTTGTGCAGAGATATGATATCTTTGGAGCATTTGTATTGTGTAAATACGTTTTTCAAGTCGAAAAGAGCACGTTAGAATAACAATTGAGAGTATTAGGAGAGTCCTTAGGTTTTTCATGTTTTTGTGAATTGGCATTATATATATATATATATATATATGTAAATGAATTTCCAGTGAACAGTAGAGTACTGCAAGGAAATGTGCTGTTAGCTGTGTTGTTTATCCTCGTCATGGATTTTGTAATGCATAGAACAGTTGGAGAGGGTGAAGAAGGATTGGCCTGGATTAGTAATAGGAAATTAGCTGACCTACAGTATGCTGATAACGTTATCCTTATTAGCAGAACACCACGGGATTTTCAATGCTTGCTTACCAGAATGCATGAAATATCACAGGAGGTTGGGCTCAAGATAAATAGAAGAAAGACAGAGATGATGAGAACAGAATATGCAATGGAAGATGAAATATCATTGGAAGGAGAAAGGATTAATGAGGTAGAATTATTCAAATATTTAGGAACTATGATCTCTAATACAGTCTCTTTAGAATTGGAATTTAATGAAAGATTGAATAAAAGCAAATCAGACAATGGCAAGATTAAGTAAAATTTGGAAATCAAAACGCCTGAAATTACATGTAAAAATCAGGCTATATATCAGTTTAGTGAGGTCGGTGATACTGTATGAATACGATTCGTGGTATGACAATGATAAAATATCCAACAGACTGTAGATTTGAGAACAAAGCCCTCAAAAGAATGTTGGGAATTGAATGGCAGCACAGGATTAGAAATGAAGTTATAGTGCCTTATGTGGATAAGATCATGGTGAGGGGTAGATGAAGATGGTTTGGTCATGCTCTTCGCACTTCCCTAGGGAGATCAGTTCAGATGTTTAACTGGGCTGGAGTTGGAAGACATAACCCTACGTGGCTGAGGACTATGAAGTATGAAGTAGGAGATGGTGAATGGAGAAGTATTGATTTTAAAGCCTAAGATAGAGATGATTTGCGAAATCTAACCGAGACCCTTTTGCGTCAATAGGCGTAAGAGGAGGCGATGATGATCATGATGATGTGTATATATATATATATATATATATAATATATATATATATATATATATATGTATATATATATATATATATCTGTGTGTGTGCGCGCGTGCGTGTGTGCGTGTAACCCCCCCCCCCCCTTTTTTTTCATATTTAGTATGGAATACGTTTTTAACCTGAAGGTGAAGCTAGATCAGCTTTTGGGGTTGAGTAAAATAGCTAACTAGATAGTAACTTCAATTACTTAATAAACAAAGGTCAATTGATCTTTTCTTCGCTCCCAAACATCATCTACCTGCATTGTTTTGGCAAGCGGTGCATGCTTCAATACACGCATTTGTCGCATGGGCGAGCATTTTAACGTTACTTCAATTATCTAATAAATCACTTACCTTTAGTCGACACTATTATTCTATTTGACACTTTGTCCCTTCATTAATTTGTGTTTGGACATTTTGTCCATTAGCATTGTCTCTACATGGCTTTTTATATGGTATTTTATTTTCGGTTCCAGGGTTTCTTTTTTGTATAATAGCCAGTGGTAATAGATAACTAATTCTAGCGGTGATTTTGAATAAAACGGGACACACAGATACACATACACTTTCAAATATATATATTGTGTATATATGGATATGTATATATATATATATATATATATATATTTCTAAAGTAAATGTATTGCTCTTGATACATTTATCGAACTAAAGGTATCTAAGCAATGTTGCTTAATTATGACTTTTGAGATTTTTTTTTAGTACATTTTATGATTGATCAAAGAAATTTAACAAGAAAAGAGTAATTTTTGATATTTACCCCAAGTAAACTGTCTAATAAGAAAACCCAATGATTGAAAATTGTAGAAAAATCTCGAGAGGGGTTTATGGTCGCTGTGATTAATGTCTCGTAAATATAACATGATTTGGGTATTTAATTCCTCTTACTTCTTTTATTAAAGCATATCACTCACCATCATTAGACTTTAATGAAAATATGCACATGAATATTTGTAAAGGAAAGGTGATATACTTGATAGTCAGAATATACGCAAATTTTATTCACAGAATCATCTTCTTATCCCTTTCGGAAGGTGTTTCATTTCTGATCGCCTGAAATTTACATAATTTATAATGACGCTTTGGTTCAGGCGCAGTTGAGTTAGGAGGTATTTTGTCATGGGATTTTCCATAAATTTGATATATCTTCTTTTCATTCTTTTGCTACTTCTTACACTTGACTGAAGTTGAACATACTGTGTTTTTCCTCTTTTCCCCTTTTTAAATATTTTCACTACCGGACCCAGTGTAGCTTAAGTCCATCTGGAGGACCATCAATTAGGACCTTAATGGTACACTTGGCACATGGTATGAATTTACGTTCAATAGAGTCTTTTGTATCTTGTAAAATATCGGCCATTGAAGTGGCTCTTCATCTGGTCACACTATCTAAACAAATGCTTTTAAGGGAAGACGTTTATTAAGCGAAAGTAGCTAATCTCCAAACTCGGATGCTGGTGGCGCTATAATCCTTAATCTAACGCCGCGTCGAATAAATCTTCGCTTACCTGAGATTATTTATTATTTATTCATTCGTCTTTTAAATTAAGATTTCCGAGGACTTCGAAAGCTTGTCCTTCTGGCTTTCTCTTTTGGAGGGATATTATGGGTAAATATTTTGAACGGGTAGTTGAATGCCTTTCCATTAACAAAGAATTCGTCTTTATCAAGATATACATATACATAAATACATACATATATGTATATATATATATATATATATACATATATATACATGTATATATATACATGTATATATATATATATATATATATGTATGTATAATATCTGTGTGTGTGCGTGCGTGCGTGCGCTATGATAATTTTTAGTTATTTTCCGATTGCTGGGAATTAAAGTAAATTTTGATATTTTTATCTGTCTACCTCTCTTTCCCTGTGTCCCTATGCCTGCCTGTGTATTCACAAATATCCTTTCTTTTCCCAACAACTTATTTTTGCATTTATGATGTATAAAGATTTGGAGTGTTGCTCCAGCATTAAATCAGACTATTTGACATGGACCCTAAGTCATCTGGACAAATAGTCGACATTTCTTGCCTAGTCATAACTTTGTAATACAAAAGATGTTATAAGCGTGTCGTATAGTTTATCAAGAATTTTGTTTTATGCTTTGCATGCTTTGTTATTTATCGGATAATTGATTTTACTGTGTAAAATTTATGCTTTTCACTTCAGGTTTTTCGTAACAATTACGTATTATCACCGCCTTTATATATGAAATTCCTTATTACGTTGGCGAAAATCAACTTTAAATTTTTTTAGAAATTTAAGATACTGAATTTCATCTGATTTTTTTTTTTATTATTAAGAGAGTGAGACTCGGGTCACTTTTTGACATTTCTACTGGGAATGAAACGCCCCCCCCCCCAAAAAAAAAAAAAAAATATATATATATATATATATATATATATGGCTATTTACCTTGCAATTATCAGGACTTGTTTGTTTCAGAGTCTGGTAAAAAAGTTGGGAAATTTTCCGACGAAGGCAGTAATAATTATTTGTCACAGAAAAGTATAAATATATTCAATTATTAAAGGGGTTATATTGTATTACTTTATATCAATTCCTGTTAAATAGATTTTGACATCAATTCCAGACATGATAAAGAAGACCGAAAATAAAAATCTCTCTGATTCGTGAGAAATTTGTATTACTCACACACACACACAGATATATATATATATATATAAATATATATATATATATATATATATATATTTATATATATATATATATATATATGTGTGTGTGTGTGTGTATATATATATATGTATATATATATATATATATATATGTATATATATATATATATATATATAATTTGAGCTCAGGGACACACTAAGTATGTAAGGCAAACAAGTGGCATTGTGTGTGTAAATGAAAATTCTCCGTTTAGTATTAGATGAAAGGAAACTTATTGAAACAGTAGAAAATAACGTTTTGCGTAGTATATGCAGTGTAAATGAAAGTGAAAGGGTGAGAAATGTATAGACTTGAAGTTGTAAAAAAAGTTAGATTGGGTTGAAGGATGGATCGAAATGAAATGGTTAGTGTATGTGAAAGAAAATTACGCTGATAACGAATTTCTGAAAGTAACTTTCAAGTTTTTTCTTTTTTTTTTTGATTTTGTGAAGCAAAATGATTAAAACCGACTGTATTCAAATTAGCTCTGAGTAAGGATATTCATATGTCACCAGCATTAATTAGCTAAAGAAAAAAATAAAGCTTTGGAAACGAAGCTTACAAACTTTGAGCTTATCTTAATCTAACTACCTTGAAAATAATGGCTTGCTTTTTAACTTATATATTTGGGCAACTGACTAATACGTTAATTTAGAGTAATAATTTCAAGCTTACTAACTACTCATGGCTATTGCCTCAAAAGTGATCTTGCGTTTGGAATTATATGACATGTGGCTTAAATACCTTTATTGTGGATAGATATTTTAGGCGCGTCAGTTAGAAATATTATTTAGATATAAATATCTATGACGTCACGTAAACACTAGGTGTTTTGGAAGGAAATTTCTGATATATTTTCTAAACTTGTTTGGTTTTGATAGAAATTTCCAAAGTGTTTCTTGTAAAGGAATTATCTGACTTGTTGCCTGATGTATTGTAGTTGTCTCGTCAAAAGTCTTGAATGGAGATACGTGGGTCGCTCTCTAGATATGTTTCTTGTGGATGGAAATATTGGATGTTTAGTTTAAATTGTGGATTGCAATTTCTAACACCTCTCTTAAACTCCGAGTTTTTTTTTATGTTTTTCGTCACTGATTATTTGTAGTAGTAGTAGTAGTAGTAGTAGAAGTAGCAGCAGCAGCAGCAGTAGTAGTAGTAGTAGTAGTAGTAGTAGTAGTAGTAGTAGTAATGGTGAAGAAATTTAGTATTGTAGCTGATAGTTGCATCCTGCTTGTCACTCAATTTAAATTTCTGTTTATAAAGTATATCTTGAGAGTTGTTTAGAAGCTAAGCAAAATATTCAGAATCCCACCCATGCTTGCTTTATTTGGAATATATTTATAAGAGGAAACGGTACTTACATGCAACCAGATTTCAAAGAGACATAAAACACCTTTTTCATAGAACCAGTAAACCAGTGTAAAGAGTTGAAGCATTCAGGCCATTAATCAGTCTGAATTAATTGAACAAAATTCAGTATAGGAAGAACGCTATTGAGACATCAGACTATCTTAAGAATCTTTATGGGAGAATATGTTAACCATAAAGTGGGAAATAAACCGAACCTGGCATGTATGGTTGCCCTATAGTACTTTAAAATAACATAACGTTTATGCATTTGCCGAGTAGTTGCATTGGTACTGTATTTGATCAAATGGCAACTATTTTTTTTAATGTTTATGTCAAACCTTTATTGCCATTTGTAAATTTATACATCGATTTTATATTCTCCTATATATGTATTTGAATACATATTTTTGTAATTGTAAAAAAAAAATCTCAAGGGAAATAGCAATAAGTTTATTCATTTTTTGTCATCTATTGTAATTAGTGTATTATAGTGTTATCATGGGCATTGTAACTTAATATGGCTTTATTATTATTAGTTTACCATATGTAGTGCTTTCATTCATTTACCAGGAACCTCTAGATATGTTTTTGATTGATCAGCACAAGAGATGACCCCCCCCCTCTCTCTCTCTCTCTCTCTCTCTCTCTCTCTCTCTCTCATATAGAAACTTTATACTGGATGGATGAATGTAAAGTTCAAGGTTTTCCAGAATAAATTGCGTTTTCATTGTGTATGACAGCAGGAAGCTTATACTCATACATTTACAGCGATCGTAATCGTGATTTCTGATCTTTAAAAAGCTTCTTCTTCTTTTTTTTTTTTTTTTTTTTTTTTTTTTTTTTTTTTTTTTTTTAAGATATATTTCATTGAAATTTTATGTTGTGTAGGTGAAAGCGTATCAAGAATCGTACAAGCATTTTGGCTTATAATCTCATTAAATTTTATGCTTTTGGAATATAAATTGAGTTATTCGTACTTAGTGTGTGTAGCTTTTTTTGAGAACTTTTAAATCTTCAGCGGCGGCTTAAAAAGGATTTTTCTTTGCTTACTTTATCAGTGCAACTAATTTTCCCTCGTTTGTTTTCAAATCCTTTATATACTGTGGCAGCTTATTTTTTTCCTTCTCGGATGATTTAGGGCAACCTTTACATTGGCTCCTACGTTTTTTTCCAAGGGCGTTTATCTGCTGTTAAGCCCTTTTGGTGTAACACAATCTACGCCGATCCCGGCTGGCACTTTAGATGCCAAGATAGCGGACACCGTAATTTTCCAGCAGTTTGAAGGAGGATTTAATCTACTCCGTTGTTGATAGGCGCCCACTTGATATATGAACCTGGGCGCTCGACACGTCAATGCCAGGTTATCCTCCTCTGACTCCTCCTCAAACTTTACTTGCTACTTATCACTCTCTCTCTCTCTCTCTCTCTCTCTCTCTCTCTCTCACGTGTATGTATATATTATATATATATATATATATATATACATACATATATATATATATATATATAAGGCAACCGTGTTACCACATACAAATGGTGGAAAACCACGCTAATAGGGAAGATATATATATATATATATATATATATTTATATATATATATATATATATATATATTCCTTTCTGAGTGGGGATACCTTCAAGTGTGGAAAAGATTTGCGTATTGCCATTATCAGTAAAGTTGTATTAGTTAGGTGCACCGATAATACAGTAGATTGATTTTCTGTGAACTATCAGCCTAAAATCTAACAACATCATCAATTTGCAGTGGCCAAAGTGGGGATGAAAACTGGCTAAACCCCGGACAGGAATAAAGACATGTCTGAGACATTTGTCCTGAAGTGGAATAGAAACTCATGCTTTTGTTATCGTTGTTGTTCTTGTTGTTGGGTGTGTATGTGTATGTATATATATGTTTATATATATATATATATATATATGCGTGTGTATGTATATATATATATATATATATATATAATGTGTCTCTTTCTATCTGTATATAAATGAATTAATACGTAATATATACATACATACATACTCTACTTCCATACACGTTTGCATACATAGATACATATACAGGTACTTTGAATTTGAATGAACTCACGTTTATATATTTGTAAAATCATTAAATGTTTATGTACGATATACTTTATGCCAAACCACTAGCATATATTTGTGAAGTTGATTACATGTGTAAAAATTATATATATGAAATTTCATTCGAAATTATTTTCATTTTAGTGAGATAACTACATATCCACTTATCACTTCATTGATATTTTCAATTTGTGTTTTTATTAACATTTCCTGTTGCGGAAATTGATGATAAGTATTGTGTTTTTGTGGTGTAATAGAACTCGACGTATTTATGATGCCGACTGCGAATTGTAAAATAGCGAGCAATTTTGCGGTGTGTTTGGGGACGCTTAAATAGCTCAGGACAGCTTAAATGATCGAAATAGTCGTAATTAGGGTTTTAAAACTTATTTCCTAAACCTCAGCCCTCCTTTGTAAGACTAATAAATATTCATTTTTAATATTTTACTTCCACCTAAATGGATTAGTCTTCTCTGCATCCTCTTATTTTCTGTCTAATTTTATTATATTTCAAATACATATTTGATTCTGTCTTAGCAACCACTTACGTCTTAACATTTCGTTTATTTATGTTTGGGAAATTTTTTTTAAAGAAAAGTAATTTTAATATTTTAACATCAATTATAAAGAATTTATCTCCTTCGACAGTGTTTAGCCATTTACTTAAAAGATGTAGGAAGAGCTTTTTGCCACAAAACCTAAACCTAAAAATTGTTTGATTTCCTCTTTCACACATTTGCAAAACTATACAGTAGTGACATATGTTCGTGTACTTATGCTTTTAGCGGATCACTTGTGACTTCCGTTGGAAGGTTCCTTCTTATGAATACGTTTATGACAACCGGTGTCGCTTTTAAATTCTTTATCCCTCCCCCTTTACTGATTCTTAAGTTACATGGAATGTGAAACGGTATTGTACAGTATAGGAAACGTCTCTCAGAATGGAATGGCTTCAGAATTACAGTTTTTTACCTCCTCTTTCTTGCAAAACCACATTGTTTATGGAAGTTTTTTTTCATTCATATATTTGTCCCTCTTACAATTGCATTTTTGTTATATAACTTCAGTATTAATTATTATGTTGTTAAATACGTTCAATATTGATATTTCTATGGCTTTCGATTTTTAGCGGAAAAATATTTTGTTCTCATGATACTTTTTTTTCTTTTTTTTTTCTCTTTTCTGTTCCCTTTTTTTTCGCTATTTGTATTTTACAGGCATAAGTATATTTGGACAATTTCCTGGGATACATATAATTGAGTTTTCAATTTCTTATCAGGATCAGCGACCAAATAGTAAAATGATCTTCCTAATT
>NC_090761.1:45668207-45685707 GCF_036898095.1 Palaemon carinicauda
TGTGGATATCTTGAGTTTTGTGGATATCTTGTTTTATGGATATCCTGAGTTTTGTGATATCCTGGGTTTTGTGGATATCGTGATTTTTGTGCATATCCTGATTTCTGTGGTTATCTTGAGTTTTGTGGATATCTTGTTTTATGGATATCCTAAGTTTTGTGGATATCTTGTTTTATGGACATCCTGAGTTTTGTGGATATCTTGTTTTATGGATATCCTGAGTTTAGTGGATATCCTGAGTTTTGTGATATCCTGGGTTTTGTGGATATCCTGATTTTTGTGGATATCCTGATTTTTGTGGATATCTTGTTTTATGGATATCCTGAATTTTGTGGATATCCTGAGTTTAGTGGATATCCTGGGTTTTGTGGATATAGTGATTTTTTTGGATATCCTGATTTTTGTGGATATCTTGTTTTATGGATATCCTGAGTTTTGTGGATATCCTGAGTTTTGTGGATATCTTGTTTTATTAATATCCTGAGTTTTGTGGATATCTTGTTTTATTAATATCCTGAGTTTTGTGGATATCTTGAGTTTTGTGGATATCGTGAGTTTTGTGGATATCTTGAGTTTTGTGGATATCGTGAGTTTTGTGGATATCTTGAGTTTTGTGGATATCCTGTGTTTTTGTTTCTAAATGAAAATTTGGTCAGTAAAACTTCTACTTTTTCTAAAGCCTGCGTGTTCGTCTATCAGCTTTTCATCAGTCTTTCTCCTTAGTCTCTTTAGAGTCATCTTGCTGAAGTGTTTATATATATATATATATATATATATATATATATATATCAGAAAAGGCTGTTACCCACTAACATCTAGGGTTGTGGGTAGGAGGGAGTTCAAAAGTGATTAAAGGATTTGGCAAACTTGAATTGAGCACTGAACCATACAGTCATGTCTCATACTTTGGCTGATTACACTTTCCAAAGGCCGACCTTGTGCTGCCATATCTTTACTTGCAAGCATATTTTCCATTTAAATGACTAAAAACATCTTAATTATTTTCTTTGCATAATTTTTCTACAAAGTAGAAAACATTAAACGCAAATATTTATCGTTTAACGAAGCCTGAGATAATATACAGTTTGCTGTGAGTTATGTGGAATTTATCGAAGAAAAATTATGTGTAGATATATATACGTATATATATATATATATATATATATAAAGTATCTATATATATAAAATTAATATATTCATACATATATACACACATATAATATATATATATATATATATATATACTGTATATATATATATATATATATGTGTGTGTGTGTGTGTGTATACACAGAGAGAGAGAGAGAGAGAGAGAGAGAGAGAGAGAGAGAGAGAGATATTCACTTGCATATGTTTGCAGTAGTATTGAAATTGCGTGTTTAAAAAGTTGTGTATTAGTTTCTTTGTCCAATCTTTAGACAATGGGGATATTGCAAATCACACTACATGAATTATTCCGAACAAAAGATATTCTGATAAGGAAGCCCCAATAAACTTGTCGAGTCGATGTGGTCTTCATTTCTCTTGCTGTGTTAAGCTGCAGTAATTAAATATTTTCAGACATATAGTTTCATATATTCCTCATGGTCCAATTTTAACTTTTGGATTATATCTGCTAAAGCAGAAGCTGTGAGACCAGTCTTCTTGTATAATGCCATTGTCTTAATACTATTTCCGTTATATGATAGATTAGTTTACGTGACCCGTCAAAATTGATGGCTATATAATTAGATAGCTATGCACACGTAATTTTATTCGTGCCCTCACACACACATACAGATTCAACCCTTCTCACACCCTCTCCCTTTCCTAACTACCACAATGCAGTTTTGGCAATTTTTGGGAGTTTATGCTTTCCTAGTGGCTGCCGTTCAGCGTGACAGTATACAGTATATAAATATATATATATATATATATATATATATATATACATATATATATATACATACATACATATATATATACATATATATATATATATATATATATATATAGCCAGACACTTATTCTTTATTACATAGGGGAGATTGTCATTCATAAGATGTTTAGATGTTTAGAAATCTCTTGAAGAGGTAAAAGCCGCTCTCTTGGAGGTCTCGATCATAATCGGAAGATGTCTTCTCCCAGGTAGCGTTTACATACTAGATGCTGAAAGTATGGCTTCCATGCTCCGGGCCCAGACGTACTGGAAGGGAATGAATAGCGCTGGTCGTTAATATTCTGCGCAGGTGTAACCCATTAATGCAAAGGGCAGGCCGAGTATCACTCGGCTTGAAGGAGTGTTTGGACTCTTGTTTGCAAATTGGCCGGTTAGCAGAGCAGCAAACAGGCGTGGGCAGACAGCTAGTGTTTATCTCTCAAACAGATGATTAGCGTCTTGTTTGCGCCCCTGTTTGCCTATGCAGTCCTATGGGAAAAATTAAGATGAGCTGTCTTTGATATGAAGCCATAGGGAGAGAGAGAGAGAGAGAGAGAGAGAGAGAGAGAGAGAGAGAGAGAGTGATTTGTTGGCTTTTTAATTGATGTTATTATCGTGTGTCAACACTTGAAAGGACTACAGGATGCTGCCATCTTCCTTCTGTTTGGTCACCTGTCAGACCCTTTTAGCTTTTTAGTAGATTTTGCTTTTTTATCTAAATATTTAGTATATTTTTCCCTTTTGGTATAATCTGAGGTATCTCCTTGTCTGAAAATTTCTTTAACGACGTATTTCTCTTCTAGTTGTTTATGTTATGAATTAGGTCTTGATTATATATCTATTGCATGCCATTGATTATCTGTTGTGTTGTTAAATTAAAAGATAGTTATCAAGTACTTTTTCGGGGTATAATTCAGGTCTTTATGGTGATTTTTAGGAAAATCAATGTTTTTCTCGCCCAAAACATTATCTGGCTTATTCTTGAAGACCCAGCTTAATGTTATCCATAGATTTTTTAAACCATATTTTTTGGTGGAAGAGTTAACCGTGAATGACAATCGTTTTATATTAAATAAAGACAATTTCGTATTATTCTCTAAGTCGGAAATATCAAATTGAGTGAACTTAGCTGAATAAGATTTTATTTGTTGAACAGTTTTAGGCTTTAATGACAAGATACAGTACACATGCGATATTTAAATTTAACAACAGACTTTTCATCCTAATAAACTGAAATCTGAATCTGATTAAAAAAAATCAATTACTACTGAATAAAGAATAAAAGATCACATGCAAATTTTACAGATGTTTTCGTATCCATAAAATCTCAGAATCCTGCTATCCAAAAAGTGTTATTGCCATGACTTTAACATGAAGCATTTTTACCGTTGTTAAGCATGCATGATTCCTAAGAAAATAATGTACAGAAGTTCGTGTAAAATGCAACCATTTATGATTTTCGTGAATGTCTTTATTCTTTTTTTATTCATCGTTCCGGTTTAACTTAATCCTTGAACTTTATTGTGACTTTCAGAGATGGCAATGTTACTTAAGTGTGGTTGATGATGGCATATTTATGGGAATCATGAGATAAGTAGATACTTGGACATTGTAAGAACTAAAATAGAGCCACTTATAAAGGTACAACGTTTAACACTTAAAATTGTAGGATAGAAATGGAACGAAAAATCCCGTTGAATTTGAGTAATTTTTTGTAGACGGTTGAGCTAGCCTGGGGTCACTTTAATGATAAATCACGCGCGTGGCTGTGTATATATATATATATATATATATATATGTGTGTGTGTGTGTGTGTGTATATGTATATGTATATGTGTATATTTCCTTATTTCGTCAATCCTTCGTCTTCTCTTCCTTCCCCTGCTTCTTTTGCAATTCTCTTATTTTTAATGTCATGGGGACCCATTCTCTTATTAATGTCATCTATTATCTGTCATTCTCATTATAATATGTCTTGTCCATGTCCATTTCTTTTTCTTACATGCTGTTAGAATATCCCCTACTTTAGTTTGCTCTCGTGTCCATGTTGCTTTTTTCTATCTTTTAGTGTTAATAACATGATTATTCTTTCTATAGCTCTTCGAGTTGTAACTAGTTAATGTTCTTAATCTTTAGTAAGGCTCCAAGTTTTTTTTTTTATTAATAAGCTAATACTAGTAGGGCCATCTGATATAATACTCATATATATATATATATATATATATATATATATATATATATATATATATATACAGTATATATATATATATATATATATATATATATATATATATATATATATATACTGTATATATATACATATATATATATATATATATATATATATATATATATATATATATATATATATATATATATATATATACTGTATATATATACACACATATATATATATATATATATATATATATATATATATATATATATATATATATATATATATATATATATGTATATATTTTTGTGTGTGTTCGTGCGTCCACTTAATTGTTTGGTAAGGCAATGAAATATTTTTGGTAATATTTTATGATTATCAATGTTACTATTTTTGTTTTCGTTGGTCTAATTTTGAATATTAAAAATGTTGAAAGATAGAAAACCCATAATTGTTATGATGTTCAGTTTTAAAAAGCATTCTGTACGTCCCTTGATATTCTTTGGTCAATTATGTCTTCCTTTGCTTGACTTCTATAGAATTATAATTTGAATGTGTTCTTAGGTTAAAATGGATGGAATTTCGAAGAAACGTGGAAATATTCAGCAACAATAACACCAACAACATGTTTTCTGGGATAGGAAAGGAGTAATGATAGAATGGATAATTTCTTCGATGACTTATCCATTGCTAAGTTGGTCTAGTTTAACTAGAAGTGTGTTGCCAGTAACTGATTGCAGAATAAATTTATATCCATGCGACTTTTCTACATCCTGCAGTAGTGTTGCATTCGTAAAATAAGTATCGTAATAGCATTGTTTCCTTCATTAAAACGTCGATTCATTGTATACCCGTGTGTGATTTTGCATTTTTTTCCCGTTGTAATTTGTCTAAACCTGGTTAGCGTATGCAAAACGTATATTTGAACATGTTAAGGCTATAAGTTTTCATGATGGAGAAAATCCATTTGTCATATATTGATGGAATGACTACCATATTGTGAACATCAACAATATATTAATTTCTAAAAATCAATGTAGAGAGTAATAAAACAGTCGAATTGGTGTAGACTAATTCCATACTTATACTCAGGTCAAATAAGCATTTCTTTAAGCTAAATGTGAAGAAGAAAACCCAAAAAAAAAAGAATGAAGAAGAAAAGCAAGGAAGTGCTGATGAAAAGAGTTTACCCAATATCTGGACCTTAATTTAAGCTCATCTCATTATCGCTTAATAAAGAAACTGGAGATTCAGTAAAGTTTATAGGTTTATAGGTCTGATCTAGGTATCGTTAGAACTTCAATTCTCAATTATTAGATTTGAACCCCAATCCTAATTATTAGATTTGAATCCCAATCAGTTGAAGTTGCAATGTGAAGAATAACTTTAACTTTGATTATTTTTTTCATTTTTTGTATACAAATTTTTCGAAATACTCCAGTTCCAGCTTTATACCGCACATAAACTTGTTTCAGCTTAGTTAGAAATTTTAAATGCTTTAAAGGGCAGCAAAGGTAGACGATATCTTGAACTTTGATAAGACATGTTGAAAAGTTCGTGTATCTGTTTCCTTACTAATGGTGTGGTTTATCTATAATGGGAAGCCCATAAGAATCAAGAGAGGAAAATTAATTTTTATTTACGCTTTGTGAAATGTATTTTTGTGTATGTAAGTTTGGCTGTTGACATGTAAGTAGAAGAATCCTATACAGAAATTATAACATAATTTTATAGGGGTTATGCTAAATAATGATGTGTTACCTCGATGTCCGAACGTCTCATACCTCACATGGCGTAATTTTCATAGATGTTTGTACGGCCAAGTTTTTTTTTTTTTTTTTTTTTTTTTTTTTTTTTTTTTTTTTTTTTTTTTTTTTTTTTTTTTTTAGAGCAGAATCATTGAATAACTAATTACCTATATATAAACAACTAGAATATCACTCATCAATGCCTCGTAATCAGTCGAATATTCCCCCTTCCCCCTTTTCATTTTGGAGAAACGTGAGTCTGAACGTCGAGACTATGTTTTCCAAGGTCCATGAACTTTTGCTCATCCTTATGGAGGTATATATTTCGACGGCCGATCTTCCACACCCACCGGAATTGTCTCGGAAGCGTGTAACCACTAAGTGGTACCTACGGTTAAATTTACGATACATCAGCAGGAATGGATCGAGCTGCGATATGGGGAAAGAGATACTAGATAGAGAGAGCGATAAGAATGGCTTGTATGGTAATGGAATTTTCCTTGCGAACGACTCTGACATCGCCCGCACATGTACCTAGGTATAAGCTTATTTCCCTCGCTATTTACTTCATAATTGGTGAAATTGCTTAAATAAGTAACTGGCATGGGTGAATTTTCAGTAGTGATAACATATGCCATTGAAATTAGCCAAACTTTAGAGGAATGCTTCCTCCTCCACTTGTCTTTTTTTTTTTCTTTTTTTTTTTTTGATTTTTAAAAAGCTTAACACCACCACTATCATCATTAACACCAACCCCTTTTTAGCCCAAGAATATAATTAGCATGCATTAACTGTGAGGCGCCGAAGAACAATTAAAAAATCTTGCTATAAAAGAAAATACCTCAACCAGATGGGCTTCATTCAGGTGTTCAAAGTTGCGTGAAATTAAGGCAAGCAACAATCTTCTTGTCGCCGAGTGTTCGACTCTGCAAAAGAATTAAGGGTGCAACCACTTGTTGCCCCCTTCTCTCTCTCTCTCTCTCTCTCTCTCTCTCTCTCTCAGATGTGAATAGACGTTGGTAAATAGTGTTTCTGAATTTTTACACTGAAGTGCCCAAGATGTATTCAAATTATAGAGGAACGTATAAAAAAGCTGATTAATAAACAAAGACACGGCGAACCCTCCAAGGGGAAAAAATAGGATAAATATTTGTGCGAAGGAAAGACTGTGACTTGAGGAGGCAAAGTGGGTGCAGAAGACTGAAAAGACTTCTCGGTTTGAGCGAAGTGTTGGGCAGGCATAAAATATGGCGCTGTCATGACGGCGCAGGGCAAGAAAGCGATGATTGAAACATGACGTCACTCGGAGTACAAGCCGCTCAAGATTATTCCTCTTGGGGAAAATATGAGAGGAGGTAATAAACTGCTCGTCGTCGCTCCAGAAGAAGTTTTTAAAAATGTTTAAGAGAGAGATGTCTGCAGAGAAGGACCCGGTTATGTACCTATTTTTAAAAGATTTCTTTTATCGATTTTTTTTTATGGATTTTACGTATCTACAGTATAGCTGTCTATTATGTATTTTTTGTTTGTCTGGTCGAGTACCCAATTCTTATGATAATAAATAAAGAGATATAGACTGATTGATTTAATATTGGGATCTGGCCGAGTGATTAGGAGTGTTTTGCCTCGAAAGGCAAATTAATGTCCGGGATTACGTCAAGATGATAATTGCCAACTAAAGCTCTCCCTGTTTTGAGTTCTATTGCGTTTTTTTTTTTCCTCAAAATCTTTCAAATTTGCCGTAGTTATGACACAAATTTTACTAGTCGGCACAGATACAAGAAATAGAATATATTCCCATGCAGTTTTTTTTTTTAAGTATAATCAACTGTATTCTGTAGTTTATTTCGTATAACAAAGTGAATTCGAAAAATTCACAGATAAAAAATTATTTACGCATATGATTAAAAGATATTAAATTTCTTTAAGGTATTTTAACAGCCTGAGTGATACAAAGGAAGCGCAATTATTTTTTTTCAAAAGTCTCACCAACATAGTTTTTCTTTCAATTTGTTAAGTTAACAACAGCAATTTTTTTTTTTTTTAAATGAAGGGGAACTTTTTATTGTCTTCTAGTAAAACCGTTACTCTAGTTACAGAAAAGTTGCATATTATAGAAAAAATAAGTTTTTTTTTTTTTATTGCAACTTGTTTTAAAGAGTATTTTACGTAGAATTCAGAAATAATTTTCGTTGAATAAAGAATTTTTTTTTTTTACCACAAATACATAATTTTATATTTCGACAGATACATACAAAATTATTTATATAGAGAATTTGCCTGGCAGGCACCTATTTTTACTATTTTTCACTTGTATCACAAAGAAATTTCTACTTCTATTTCAGAAAATGTTCGTTCTTCAATTACCCGCAACGTTTTCTTTTCATGGAAGAAACTATTGTTTTGATAATATCAGAGAAATTTCAGTGTTAATGCAAAAAGATTTTTGCGCATGTTGCTGAGAAATTTGCTTATATTACATTGCAAAGAATTTTCACATTCGATACGGAGATATTTAAACACAAGTTGTTAGGAGAAAGTAGTAGGCACTGATTTTTCCAAATGATAATTACATCCTGATAGAGACTAAAAAATTAATCTTGAAACAATCTTAATCAAATATTTTTGTTGAATAAACATTATTTTCTTGATAATTATTGTATTTGAGATGTAAATACAGTTGGTAATTGAATATTATTATACCAATCTGTAATATTAGAAATAAACAAATGAATAAAATAAAGGAAGAAAGCAATGAAATCTCTGAAGACCCCCACTCCATTTGACCATCCCCAGTAGAGAGCTATCAAGTTGCCTCACGGCGTGTCAGCTTCTTAATTGAATATAATCAGGGTTACAGATGGGAAGCATAAAACAGCAATATCGAAAAACGATGAGATCATTCTGGAATGCTGCTTTGCGCTTGCATGCAACACGAAAACATCTTCCTAAGTTGAAAGTATAAGTATTGGGAAAAAAAATAGATAAATTAATTTGACTCGAACAGGCGTTCTTATATGAAATGCGTAAGTTATAACCTGAAAAGTATTGGTGTAATTTGGAAGTAATAAATGACACTATAGAGCACAACTGACATATGTTTCATAATGATTTAATCATTCGTTTGAAAATTTTGTTTTATAGCTTCCTAATATTCAAGTTTTAATATTAAGGGTTGCTTCAGTCTGAGTATTAATGTTCATGTTGATTTCACACCTGGGTGCAAAAATTTTCATGTTTTCAAACACGAAATTATTTATTTTCCCTAGTCTCCCTGTCAACTATGGTCGATGCAAGCAATATTATTTTGATATTATTACCTAGTACGTGATATGTGTCCCAGGAGAGTGATTTATTTGGTGTTTGGATTCCTTTTCGTTAATAAACTCCTATAAAACAATTGTTAAAATGACCATGTATCCAAATCAAGAAAATGACTAGCAGTTGTCGGTTGATGAGGTGAACAAAATCAATTTAAAGTTTCACCCTCGCATTTTCTTTACTGAAATATGTATAATGAGTTGAATTATATTCCTGTGCATTACCAAGAGTGATATTTATATATATGCATTATGAAGAGCGATATTCGCTCATAAATTTGGATAGATGCTATCTAAAGTGAATGTAGTCGTAGTTCACAGTAGTGAATATTTCGAAGACTTTTGGAACGTGATCACAGTAGTAAGGCAAATCTGAATGACACAATAGTTTGAGGATGTTTGTGAAAGTTGCTGTTAAAGATGAAAGGTTCAATAATCGAAAGACAACAGTTGATGTGATTGCAGTTGCTATGATCCGATTGGGTATGGATGTGGATAAAGGTTTTCAAGGTATGGGTAAAGGGATTAATTTTTTTGATATGATGGATAGATAACATGATATTGCTTAGTATTCCAGGGAAGATTTGTTTTGTGATTTTGATTGAGAAAGTTAGACACATAAAAAGGGAAAGAATTACGTCTGTTTTGATTTGAAAAGGGTTATGTGAACCAGTTATATACTCTGAAACCGTTCTGAGAATTATGAAGTTATGTGCAAAATGTTTTGTGTGTCTTATATGGACCTAGAAAAAGCATATGGTAGCCTCGAACGGATAGGAGTGAGGGTTTTGAGTTGTTACAAGGATTAAAAGGTTTTGTGGAGGAAGCCAATGATGTGTTAGAATATATAGACGAAATAGTAACTGGGTTGGTGTAAAAGTAGGTCTTATATAGGCAAGTTTTATTGTTAAATGTGAGTGGAATAATAATAGGATTTGAATAACTGACAAATAAATGAAGTGCTGAACTATTTGATAAATAGATATGTTGTGAATGACTTGTAGAATGGGTAATGGTCAAGGGATAATTTAGATAAAAAGGAACCAATTAAAAAGTTTGTAAACTGTTTGGAAGAGGAGAAACGTAAGGGGAAAATTAAATATGGTTTTATCAGGTGTTGGTGTAGGGAAAAATAAACTGCATGATGATAGAATTAAGAAAAACTGAGCCAGTAAAAAAGGATGGAGGAAGAAAGGTAGTAGGGATATAAATAGAAGTATCTGAGAAAACCATGGTTAAAATACATGAAAGATTTTTTATCCAAATCTATGGAGCATAGACGTTGAATGTGAAAGAAACGAAAATGTTTGAAGCTGTTGAGGTGAAATATTCGTGTAATATAGTTTCGCGTAAGGATTGAAGGAAGGATAATGATGAGATGCCGAGAATTGAGTAGCATAAGGTATCGGTTTTGAAATAGTTTGGTCATGTGGAAAGATTGAATAACTATAGGTAGGAGAAATAGTGCATGATGTTAAGAAGGAGGACTGACATAAAATGTGCGGGAAAGGTGAATTACAAAAAAGTTATGGATAAAAGGGTCAGTAATTAGAAAGCGTGAACAATACTCAGTGCAAGGTGGGTATGAATGTGTAGGTAGGGTGTTTTAAATGTTGCTGATAAGGCTTCAATATAAATTTATAACGGGTTTTCTCGATCCATAGGTTGTCTTTAACTATTCATGAGGCAACGTTTAAATGTGCTTGTGAACATTGTCCTTTGTTTTCCGAAATAATCCCCATGTTAGGATAAATGACTCAACGTTGGAGAGAGAGAGAGAGAGAGAGAGAGAGAGAGAGAGAGAGAGAGAGAGAGGATAAACACCCACTTCTTAATGAGCCAAAACGAAGTGTCATGAAAGCACACGAAGTAGTGATACTGCTTGTCTGGCAGATTGACAGGCAGACATTAAGATAAGAAAGGGAGGTTTAAGATACCAGAACACTTATGAGCATTTAAAAGATATTTCCTCCGGTCGTAGAAATGATTTTGTATATGCATTTTTTTAGCATTGTAGTGTGTGTGTGTGTGTATATATATATATATATATATATATGTGTGTGTGTGTGTGTGTGTGTGTATATATATATATATATATATATACACAGAGAGAGAGAGAGAGAGAGAGAGAGAGAGAGAGAGAGAGAGAATTTAGTAATATGATAAGCTTCAACCTAAAATTAGGTTAGCGTACATCCGTTATTTTCTCCTCATTACATATCAACTAGCATGTAATAAAAAATCTTAATGATCTGGAATATAGTATTAAAACATGTAATTAATTACAAGCTGAAGAGTGACACCTGTCGGCTACCACCAACTGAGTAGCAACCACTACTCCGTTAAATTAACATTCAAATGAATAATGAGACGACGGCCTCTCAATGTATGTAAATATATGCAAACGAACTTAACAAGACTTTCCGTCAACCATTTCTCAAACGAGGAATGCCCCTCGGAGGATACCCGGGGAATGTGCATTTGGAAGCCGATTTAACAGGAAGGCATTTGAAGGACTTCTAGAATTCGTCCCTGGTATCCTTCTTCACATAAAAAGGTGGTCATCGCTGTGACATTCTTTAATTTTTCTTTTAAAATAAAACATTTATTTTAATAGAAACATGAATATGGTGTTCTTTGGTGATTTTTACTCATAGATCTCTTAAAATGTGTAAAGTGCTAATGTGTGTTTTTACTGTTGGATTACAGTGTTGTGTTTTTATCTTGTGTACAAGTATGGATTGATTAATTATAATTAAAAGTAAAACCACCATACTAAGTAGGCACACTAAAGATAAGATAATAAAGATATAAAGTAAACTCAAATTTATAAAGGTATGCAAGCTCTCTTGTGAACCTTATTTACTATGATTTAAAGCATACGTTTATTTATTAGATAATATGTTTGTCTTTAAAGGATTAAAGCTTTAAGTTCTGAAAGTCAGTTAATCATGTGTAAATTCTTGCAGTAGATTTCCTAACGATAAACATATTTTAAAGTTTGACGGGCGTATGTCTCTGCTTGCGTGTCCATATAATTTTATGTGCATATATAAACAGCTTTATTGGTTACAATCTCTATTTACGAAAATCTTGAACACGATATAGTGTATACCATTTGAATGCAGATATTTGTTACTATGTTATTTAAGTGTTTTAAAGATTTGTCTGACCATCGGATTTGCAGTCGGGCAGTATCATTTTGACTTTTTGAAATGAAAAATTATTTGGAAATGTTCTTGGGAAGTATACAATTATATGAAAATACGGAATATAATACGAGTTAGCTGGTATTATCCCTCTCAGTTTTGATTCGTCATTTATTAAGCTATAGCAACGTCTGAGGGCTAATACTAAACTGATATACTTGCAAAGAAAGTCCTACGAAAGATAATATTTGTTTTTTATAAATCTTGAAGAATATTTAAATTTAGTGACTATTTAGTGAAATTCCACTGAATTGAAGATTAAAAGTGAATTTTCCCCACATTAAACGGAAGATGAAAAGATCGCCGTTCATTCATTGAGAAAGATTGTCATTTTGTACCAGGTAATGGGATCATGTCCCAGTTGTTTGTCAAAGCGGCGTGTAATTGCCCGAGCTGTAAAGCGCAGGAAGGATTGCTATTCACAAATCATCCTCCAGACGCCGACTCAAGCGGATGATATTCTCACGAACTTGATTTATCTGCAGACGACATTTTCATGGTTAGTTGCAGCTTTACCAAATTTCATTTTCACAAAATTTGCCTCCCCCCCCCCCCTCTCTCTCTCTCTCTCTCTCTCTCTCTCTCTCTCTCTCTCTCTTTTTTTTTGAGGGGGGGTCGCAAATCTGACAATGGAATCCCTGGTTCACCTCGCTCTGAAGAAGTGCACCCAGCCACACCCTTACTGGGCGGCGAATTCCTATGTTTAGCCCCATCCATCACCTGTGCCATCTCGTCCTATGCTATTTGTTTGGTTGCTTGGTGCAAAGTCAGGGTGTGACAGGGTGCGCTTCTCCGGAGTGCATTACTTTCATTAAGTTTGTGCCTACGAATTATTCGTAGGTGGGAGGCTATTTGGTGGATTGGCAGTTATAATGTTCCTCAGTAAGTTACACGGCTAGCATAGTTTGCTTTATTTATAACATTGAAATCATGTTTGTTGTGAAAGTTGAATATTTTTGCATGCCATGAAGTGAGTATTTGATAAATTAAATTTTTTTTTTACTCAAGACCACTTCCCACTGCATTGACAATTTGGAGGTCCTTCATCTGCGACTGTTCCTTTTCCTCTGTGGCCATGTTTTGGATTTCCCATCGATGTGTGTGTTTTTTTTATTTTTTCTTTGACCGTCTTTCTAAGAAGAGATACCGTTGTTCCTGTTTCTTTTGATCGAAGACCATAATGTTAAGTCCTTTTTTTCACGTGCACCCTTCATATCTGGTCTAATTGAAATACAAACGTCCCATCGGCCTTTGTAATATAAAGATAATCCTAATTTGGCAGTGTTATTGAGGCTCAGAATGTAGTTTTGTAATCCAAAATTCAGATTATTTTCTTCAAATATCTATGTTTGAATATTTTCATACTTTATGAAATGTTCCAATGAAAGAACCCATCTCATAACATTGTATTTTTATGTTTCTCCAGTTATATTAGTCATTTATGTAAATACGTCAAATCAATAATAGTAGCTTCAGAATATGCTGATAAACCTGTATCTTATACTTTTTTACATTTATTTATGTCATCCAGTAATAGATACATGAATATATGAATGTATATATTTATAATTTATACCGTGTATATATATATATATATATATATATATGTATATATATATATATATATATATATATGTATATATATATATATACATATATATATATATATATGTATAATAAACGTTTACATATATGTGATATAAATAATATTTACGGTATGTATATACAATTTATATATATATATATATATATGTATATATGTATATATATAATATATATATATATATATATATATATCTATATGTATATATAATATATATATATATATATATATAAATATATATATATATATATATATAAGGAGGAAAAGACTAGCTGCTAGTCCAACAATAAAACAGCGATAACATTTAGGCATATGTTCTGTCAAATCCCTTCTCAGTATAAATTCCCCGAAGAAAAGCCCCACCTCTGGGGGAGGTCCTCGTCGACGTCCCGAAGGGTGATCAGCTTCGGCGGTGTCACTCCCTTGGGGGTCTCATGCCACCCAGATATCGATTTTATTTATCGATCGGGATTTACCTGTTGAGCACCTAACTAACTATCAACCGTGACGTCATTGAAGGGAAAAACAAACTCACAATCGCTGTAATTATTGTTGGATGAAAGCTATATATTTTCTCTCACAAAAATAAAAAAGGTAACAGTTAGTGAGCCATGTTCAGTGGAGGAACTTGAATACCCACTTGAGTTGGTTTATTACGACGATGTACACGAGTTGCAATCACTACGAGTGGTTTTGTTATATAGAATTATATGAAATTTTAGTCTTTGCGTTTATGTTATGGAAAATACCCATGATAGAAATTTAATTTAGAGAACAATATTATAACTCAGGTGCATCTCTCCTTTGCTTTGAAAACTGATGTATACATTTGGACTTCCTCTCGAATTCAAGGATCAACAAATTTTATAGAAGGCTTTTTATCAAGCTAGACTGCCTCTCTTTTTCCAGAGTTCTTAAGTCATAACAGACTGAACCAGAATACAGATTTTATATCGCCACTATTAAGTCTAGTAGTTTGGTTTTGAGAAGATAGCACCTCCTCTGAGCTATTTATGACCTGGAAAATGAAAAGAGATTCATAAACCTTACAGACTTGTTTAAAAGATTTCTTACAATACAGAGGTGAAAAAAATGCCATAATTACGATTCAGTTTTGTAATTAAGCATGATGCTCACAAGTTAAGGTTTCGGAAAGATAGGATGTGAATTGAGTCCTGGAAATTTTCCGGTGTTATGGAATTGTTTTGATACGTAAAATATGTTACTGAGTATTTTTTCTAATCTGCATAGAACTACTGCATTACCGTTGATTTCTTATTGTCATTATGTTGTTGAAAGTTTCCTGAAATTATAATACTTTGGTCTCAGAATTTTTGCATAACCAATCATAAAAACAAAAACATCTTTGAACCCAAAGAAACCTATAGGCATCATCAGTGGACAGTTAAGAGCTTTGATAATACTTGATAACTGATGAATTTATGTTTAGAACACAATATTGAAGATTATGAGAACTGGGATCTTCAGTCACTAAAATAAACTGAAGTTTTACTCGGTCTTTTTTCTCTTGCCTTACCGTTACCCTCTTAAAGTAAAGTCGTTGAAGGAAGATTTTCTGGAGAATGGTAAGAAGTCGAGCTTTTACGACTTAAAACAATTTGGCAATTCCTAACCTTTTCTATTTACTGGCTAGTGAAAGTGGTAGAAAATATTTTTTATCAAATAATCAAATAAATAGGAACAAGTCCCCCGTTTTTAACATACAAATGACCCTCTCTCTCTCTCTCTCTCTCTCTCTCTCTCTCTCTCTCTCTCTCTCTCTCTGGGATGGATAGCTCTTGTTAAACAAAGTGAGATATGAAAAGTAAAATGCGACTTTCTTTAAAAAGAAAAGTATTTAATGAGGTGGTTCTACCAGTATTAACTTATGCATTAGAATAATGATGGGAATAACAATAAGAGACAGAAAAAGAGCAACATGGATACCTGAGCACACTAAAGTAGATTATGTTCTAACAACATGTAAGAAAAAGAAATGGACGTGGGCTGTACATATAATGAGAATGACACAATAGATGGACTTTAGGAATAACTGAATGGGTCTCTAGTGTTTGTAAAAGAAGCAGGGGAATGAAGAGAAAACGATGGATAGATGAACTAAGAAAGTATGCTGTCTGAACCCTTTGCTCTGCAGAAGATTAGTTACGGTTGATGATGATGATGATATATGTGTATATATATATATATATATATATTGCACAAACAAACCCACTCACACACATTATATACATATATATATATATATATATATATACATATATATATATATATATATATATATAATATGTTAAGTTTTCAAGTGTTTTATGTACATTATGTAAAGTTATGTTAAATTTAATGTATATTCGATTAGGAGAATCATCCTGAAAATATTGGTCTGAACGCTAAATTTCCCAAAGATTCCGTTGGCAACCAAGTATGACAGCATTGCTATTTAATGCTTTGTCTGCTTCGACCGATAACAAACTAGTTCTCATAAGGACCGACATTGCTTATTTCTAATATCCGAGGACAAACCAAAGCATCCGTTTTTTTTTTAATCGACATCATGTGTATAGATGTATTACCACAAGACAGCACGCAATAAGAAAATATGTCGTGCTCATTAAAAGCACCTGGTGTATCCTTCGACTCTTCTTAATCCTTTCCTCTTCATCTCTCTCTCTCTCTCTCTCTCTCTCTCTCTCTCTCTCTCTCTCCGTCTACTGTATTCTCTTCACTCCTCTTCCTTCCTTCATAGCTCCGATGTATCCATCCAGCCCTGAAATATACGGCCTTTACTAATATATAGATAACCAAACTGGTCGTATCTCGCCGCCACACGATGCGATTGCGATCATCAAGATCAGCTAACGCATGCGCAATGTTCAGCTCATTATTGACACAACTCGCTGATGACTTCTGCCGATATCATTGTTGGTTTATGGGAGCTAAACGGCAAGTGGCAAAGCGCTCTCTGGGCTGTCTAGTCGACGACAATGCAAAAGATTAGATGACCTTCATAAAACGAAGAACATTATGGAGAAGTGAGAGGGAACGTCATTGGTAGGATTTGGGGTCGGGGGCCAGGGGATGTTACCCTACATATTTATGCACGCACTTAGTTTCTAGCAAGTTACTCATTTGAAGGTTTTAAGAATGGTTAGATCACGCGTATGATATTGATAGAATTACTGGATCATTTTTATTGATTCTATGCAGATATTGAAGTGTCCGGCCAAAACTCAAATAGGTAACACCGACCTGTTCTTGAAAAGGTAAAGCCAAAGGAATTGCAGAAGACAGAAAAAAGTGGAAAAATACTCTGTTGGACAGTAGATAAAAAGGTTTTAACTTAATGTGGGTTTGGGAATCGGTATCCTTTATACAAGTTACTCGTTAAGCTCACTGATCAGGTAAAATTAGCCCAGTCTTACCATGATAGATTCTTTCTTATTGAATTCTCGATCTCAAGGCCGTTGTCCAACTTTTGCAACTGGGCTCTACATTCTTGCTAGGTCACTAC
>NC_090761.1:45690707-45696001 GCF_036898095.1 Palaemon carinicauda
TGACCCATAACTAATTAATGATCTATACTTTTGTAGACAACAGTATAGTAAATACTAAGTTCAATCAGTTGGATTTAAAATACAATATTTAATAAACTTTTTTTGTCTGTTGTATTTAGTTAGATGTTGTTCTGTTAAGGTCCTCCAAATGTATTCAAAACTTCCAAACAAAAAACTGATCAAGTGTGTTAAGACATCGTGTTGAACAAACCAGTAAGCCGACTGAATTTGTTGAGAAAAGCCGGGAATGAGATGAACGAAGGGTAATAAAACTAGCTATTAATGAATGGCATATATTTCCAAGGTTTCTGTATTAGCGAAATTTCTTAAGATTCGTTATCTGCTTGATTTATGGTTTACATTGTGTCCTTTGCAATGTTTAATTGATCCTGTGTTTTTATGTAACCTCACAAGCGTCTGCTGACAATATGTAAACGAAATAGTAACATACATATTTTCTTACAAACCCAAACCATACATACATATGAACGTTTAAACATATATGCGAGTAAATATACATACCCACAGATTTATCATGAAAGGTATTATATGTAATTTAGGAATAGTTTCAACTTTGAATGTCATATAAATCATAAAAAAATCAATACTTTGAAATATTTTTACACTAGTCAGATAAAGTGCTATCATGTATTTTAGCTGTATATATACAAAATATCTTGTATATATTGCATGTAATGCTTGGTATATTAGTACTGTTAGAACTATTGTAATGGTAGTGATGATTAATATTTATAGTTAAGATGATATATATATATAATATATATAGAGAGAGAGAGAGAGAGAGAGAGAGAGAGAGAGAGAGAGATGAACAAATCAAAAGGCTGCTGTAATAATCCAATTTATTTGGATGTACGAATTAACATTTTTTCTTGAACTTTATGATTGTTTATCATCATTATACATCATTGTTATCATACATTCTTCATGAACTCTGTCGCTTTTTTAACTCTTTCGTCTTCATTATCGCGATGGCTAATTAAGACTTCTGTGATGAGTTCCCACCTGCTCTCTCTCTCTCTCTCTCTCTCTCTCTCTCTCTCTCTCACTGAGACGCACTGACACTGGAATATTTATGTTCACTTATGGGAAATTAATGTACATACTCATAGCCTTTGGATGAGGATATCAGCTTACAAGTTATGTATTTTATATATAGTTACTGACTTGCAGGACCTTATATGTATGCCTGTAGGTTTTGTAATGTGAAAATAAAGTTTGCAATTGCGTAGATGCCCACGCATATACTGTATGTATGTGTGTGGGTGTATATATATATATATATATATATGCATATATAAGTATATATAATTATATATATATATATATATATATAAATGTATATATATACATACATACATATATATATATATATATATATATTCACATACGCACACGTATGTATAGACATGTATTCATGCGTACAGTTACACTTATGGTCATTATGTCAAAGGGATCATTGTTCGAAAGTTAGTCTTGATTGTACTCTTACCTAATGTCTATAGATTATACTGATTTTACCGGTACACTACTACTTCATTTCGATCATAAGTCTATAATAATATAGAACGTTCTATTTGACTCTGCAAAAAGAAAGGCAGCAATATTTTCATTATTATGTTGGTAAATAATAAAAATACCGGTTTTGGGCTGTAGATATTTTATTCTGTATGATGATAAAGCCCGAGAGGTCAGCATTTAATCTTATATTTATTATATGTGTCTTTTTAATGTAAATGGCAAGGTAACTATTCTTAAACAAATTGAAATACATGTTATGCATATATATATATGTATATATATATATATATATATATATATTATCTTGTTTTATTATTTTCTTTTAGTCCACAGGTTACGTTGGAAAGGAATATGCTAATAGTATTTTACCTTGGTTTTGAATATGGATGTATGTAACTATTTTATCTAACAGACAGCTGTCAAAGTAATGATTTTTTCTTAGTCTTCAATCCTCCTCATACTTCTCATCCATTAATATATTCATGGATAAGGTTTTTTTTTTTTTTTGTGACATGTGTTGTTTGATTCCATCTATTGTCTGCATATGAAATCTAACGTTGATATTAGAATGAGAGCTGTAAATTTTATGCACATACCTAGATCCTTCTGGTTAAAAAAAAAAATCACTCGTGCCTTCTCTTTTGATGGCCAGTACTTTACAAAGTTGCATACAATTCTGATAAGAATCTGAAATTAACCTGATATTCGTCTGATTTCATAATGTGTCCTGTGTTTTCTAAAACATTTTCTTTTTATGCCCTTCTTATATATTTTTATGTTATTGTCTACGGCGAAATGATAAAATCTTTAACATGTATAATTTATGTAGAAAAAAACCAACCGGTTATTCTTTAATTTAACTTTCATAGCTAAGAAAGACCAAAAAAATAAAACGTTTCTCTACTGATGAATATTCTTAAGCTTCGCGTTATTACGGTCTACGCAAACACAGCAATGACAATGGGGCTAAGGCGACCGACATTTGATATTGGGTTCCTTTGTCATTATCAATTGTTCTGAGTGACCACTCAATTTTTATTGTATCTCGTAAAAAAAGACATAATCTCTTCACATTTTTTCATTCTTGCACTGGGATGGTCTATTTTCCTCAATTATGGTTTGGGGCATGAATGCCAACGCATATTCAAATTTTATGTTTTTGGGGAAAAATTATTAGTTATAAGGAAGGATTTGCGAAATGTCGTTCTTCGACGGCAGCTGCAGGACTAATTAATTTTCATTTGAAAATAAGAAATAATCCTAGATAAATATCAGCCAAAATTGTCATTCAAGCTTATCCGCTTATTTTCTTTTATTTCTTTTCAAAAATTTTTATTTATTCGAAATATAACATTTCATGGAGACGGTAATGTGATTGGAAGTACATTAGAAACAAGACTCCATAGGTTAGCTGAAATATTTAAAGTAATTTGAATGTAATTACAGCCCCTACTTCCACAAGCGTAAAAACAAAATCACTATAAAGAAAGAAATATATCTCCGAAATACAACAAAGGTCACAGTGAACTTCTGTCACATATCATTTATTTCTATTTGAGATTTTAGACACCGAGCTCAACATATGTTCATATGTCTGTTAGTTTATCATTTTGAATGTTTTGATGGTGGAAATAGAAAACCTCGACGATTTCTTTGATATTCTACATTATCCATAAAAACAGGAACATGGAGTTATCGGAACTGCGGCAACTGTTTAGAATTTTTTTAGATTCAGCTTTTCAATGATTTATTATGGTTAATGTTTATCGAGAGAGAGAGAGAGAGAGAGAGAGAGAGAGAGAGAGAGAGAGACTAGCCACATGAATCCAGCCCTCTTTTACTGGCAGAGCTAGTCTCCCTCAATTTGCATGTCGCGGTACTAATCACTTTACGACGTATTTGACGTCCAGATTTCGATCTTTTAACATCATTGTTAAAGAAGATAAGATCGATCATGATTGAGAATCTTTTCAAGAGCCGCGCCGTGAAATTTGACGCTAAAATTAGTTTTTTTTCGCATCCCTCTTGTCCCAGAGATGATACTGTATGGTATGCGGAAATTAGCCGCATTGACAGGCAACTATGCAGCTGTGATTGTATTGCTGTTGATGCAGCGTGCAACAGCTGTTGCGCTTAGGTACAAGGAATAAAAGCATTGGAAATTTGTGGTATTTATAAGTTTTTGTTATTGTCTTTTAAATGACGTAAATCTTCTTTGTTATTGTTGTGGTTATAATCGTCATCGTCAAGGTTTTCTCAAAGACTAATACCTACTCTATCTTTTTAATATTTGATATTATCATAATCTCAAATTAGTTTTTTTTTTATTTCCATTATAATTGGAATTGAAACAAATTATTGGTTAATACAAAGGATACATGACAATATGCAACTAACAAGGGAAAGAAGATCAGTAATATAATTTCTTCAAGTTCGTAATTATTATGATTACCTCTTCATTGATACGCTTCAAAATCCCCCCTCCCTCCATCTCTCTCTCTCTCTCTCTCTCTCTCTCTCTCTCTCTCTCTCGATTGATTTTCCTTTTATCAAATCTAAAAACACAGGCACAAATGAAGATAAGTCAGTTCCACGTCCTTTATTTCGTCGCGGAATCAAAATGAATCTCTTGTATGTTAAAGTGTTTCAAGTACCTATGGTCCCAGGGTTTTCATATATGCGGTCCAACTAAAATTACCAATAATACGATTTAACACAATCCTATCGGAATCGTTTCATATCTCGACCAAACTACACACTTATTGCTTTTTAACCACGTGCATTACCACATTTTTTTCAACCTGTTCACCTACCCTAAATATTTTACGCAAACAATCCTTCTCGGCGTGTTTGAAATTTGTCCTGTATTCAACATCCAAAGTTTACTTCTCACTAAAATACTCTCATGAATCCCAGGTTTCACTGCCTTCGTCATTTCCAAGAATTTTGTGGATCTTGCTAGTTTATAAGGTTAATTACTCCTCTTCGCTCCTCTTGCGTAATATATTTATATTTACTATTTGATAGGGGAGTGTAAGAAAGATTTTCATTATTCCACCATCCTTATGTCCCGATATGTTATCTTACTGATTTTGATTTATTCCGATACATTTACCTTTTCTAACATTAACTATCAATTTTGTCCTCATCTGAACGCTAGAGTATTTTAGCCATTCACTTAAAGTTCTGTTCGCTGTTTCGAAGATTGGCAAACATCAATCCTAACCAATTCATCTACAACCATTTTTCTTCAACTCTCAAATTTTAAGGAACGTCTGTCCATCACGGACAGCTCTCCCCATCCATCGAGTAAGGGGAAGAGAGAGTAGTCATACCCTAGTTCTTTAAATAACGCCGTTCCTCTATCCATGTAATGCTAAACAGTCATGGAGACTGCATACATTTCCACACGAAGCAAGTCACTTGCTGTCATCATAATTATTCATACATTATCTTCGCTTCCATCCTCAATATCCTACATGAAATCTGTTGTATTTCTAACATTTGTTTTTATGTTCAATACGTAAGTCCTATATTTACGGACATAAACACTTATAAACACAGTGTATGTGCGTGTTTATACCGTTGACTTCATACGTTATATACTTAGCTAATAAACAAACAAAAAATATTTTTGCATTAAAAGGGGCAGTGGCATCGACAAACCCCCCTCCCCCCCATCCCGTTCCTCTTCTTCTTCCTGCTCGTCTTAAAAGTCGCAGCACCTGTGTGAATTATGCATGCAGATTTGTAAA
>NC_090761.1:45701501-45714001 GCF_036898095.1 Palaemon carinicauda
AGACACATAATCTCTTCACATTTTTCCATTCTTGCACTGGGATGGTCTATTTTCCTTAATTATGGTTTGGGGGATACAAATAAATATCATTAAAATGTGTAGGTGCGTCCTGCGTTCATGATGTTATGGAATAATATTTTTTCTTTTACATTGGGTTCGTCCTCGATTCATGCAGACATGTAAGATGAAACTGGCAGTGACTGGTGTCTCATTTTATGTGAGACCCTTTTTTCAGGGTAAAACAGTTTCCTTAAATGAACAAAAAGACACAAGTTGCAGTCTTGTGCATGAATGCCAACGCATATTCCAATTTTATGTTTTTGGAGAAAAAATTATTAGTTATAAGGAAGGATTTGTAAATGTCGTTCTTCGACGGCAGCTGCAGGACTAATTAATTTTCATTTGAAAATAAGAAATAATCCTAGATAAATATCAACCAAAATTGTTCATACAAGCTTGTCCGCTTATTTTCTTTTATTTCTTTTCAAGAATTTTTATTTATTCGAAATATAACATTTCATGGAGACGGTAATGTCATTGGAAGTACATTAGAAACAAGACTCCATAGGTTACCTGAAATATTTAAATTAAGTTTGAATGTAATTACAGCCCCTACTTCCACAAGCGTAAAAACAAAATAACTTCAAAGAAAGAAATATATCTCCGAAATACAACAAAGGTCACAGTGACCTTCTGTCACATATTTATTTATTTCTATTTGAGATCTCAGATACCGAGCTCAACATATGTCTAATGTCAGATAGTTTATTATTATGAATATTTTGATGGTGGAAATAGAAAACCTCGACGATTTCTTTGATATTCTACATTATCCATAAAAACAGGACAATGGAGTTATCGGAACTGCGGCAACTGTTTAGAATGTTTTTCGATTCAGCTTTTCAATGATTTATTATGGTTAATGTTTATCGATCGAGAGAGAGAGAGAGAGAGAGAGAGAGAGAGAGAGAGAGAGAGAGAGACTCGCCACATGAATCCAGCCCTCTTTTACTGGCAGAGCTAGTCTCCCTCAATTTGCATGTCGTGGTACTAATCACTTTACGACGTATTTGACGTCCAGATTTCGATCTTTTAACATCATTGTTAAAGAAGATAAGATCGATCATAATTGAGAATCTTTTCAAGAGCCGCGCCGTGAAATTTGACGCCAAAATTAGAATGTTTTGCATCCCTCTTGTCCCAGAGATGATACTGTATGGTATGCGGAAACTAGCCGCATGGACAGGCAACTATGCAGCTGTGATTTGTATTGCTGTTGATGCAGCGTGCAACAGCTGTTGCGCCTAGGTAAAAGGAATATAAACATTGGAAATTTGTGGTATTTATAAGTTTTTGTTATTGTCTTTAAAATGTTGACGTAGATCTTCTTTGTTATTGTTGTGGTTATGATCGTCATCGTCAAGGTTTTTTCAAAGACAAATACCCTACTCTATCTTTTAACATTTGATATTATCATAATCTCAAATTAGTTTTTTTTCCATTGTCATTGGAATTGAAACAAATTGTTGGTTAATACATAGGATAAATGACAATATGCAAATAACAAGGGAAAGAAGATTAGTAATATAATTTCGTAATTATTATTGATTACCTCTTCATTTGATACGCTTCAACCCCCCCCCTCTCCTCTCTCTCTCTCTCTCCTCTCCTCTCTCTCTCTCTCATCTATCGATCGATTGTCCTTTTATCACATCTAAAAACACAGGCACAAATGAAGATAAGTCAGTGCCACGTCCTTTATTCATAGCGGAATCAAAATGAATCTCTTGTATGTTAAAGTGCTTCAAGTACCTATGGTCCTAGGGTTTTCATATATGCTGTCCAACTAAAATTACCAATTATACGCATTAACACGATCCTATCGGAATCGTTTCATATCTCGATCAAACTACACACTTATTGCTTTTTACCACGTGTATTACCACATTTTTCAACCTGTTCACCTATCCGAAATAACAATCCTTCTCGGCGTGTTTGAAATTTGTCCTGTATTCAACATCCAAAGTTTACTTCTCACTAAAATACTCTCATGAATTCAAGGTTTCACTGCCATCGTCATTTCCAAAAATTTTGTGGATCTTGCTAGATATAAGGTTAACTACTCCTCTTCGCTTATCTTGCGTAATATATTATTTATATTTACTATTTGATAGCGGATTGCATGAAAGATTTCCATTATTCCACCATCCTTATGTCCCGATATGTTATCTTACTGATTTTGATTTATTCCGATACATTTACCTTTTCTAACATTAACTATCAATTTTGTCCACATGTGAACGCTAGAGTATTTTAGCCATTCACTTCAAGTTCTGTTTGCTGTTTCGAAGATTGGCAAACATCAATCCTAACCAATTCATCTACAACCATTTTTCTTCAACTCTCAAATTTTAAGGATCGTCTGTCCATCACGGACAGCTCTCCCCATCCATCGAGTAAGGAGAAGAGAGAGTAGTCATACCCTAGTTCTTTAAATAATGCCGTTCCTCTATCCATGTAATGCTAAACAAGTCATGGAAACTGCATACATTTTCACACGAAGCAAGTCACTTGCTGTCATCATAATTATTCATACATTATCTTCGCTTCCATCCTCAATATCCTACATGAATCTGTTTTATCTCTATCATTTGTTTTTATGTTCAATACGTAAGTCCTATATTTACGAACATAAACACTTATAAACACAGTGTATGTGCGTGTTTATACCATTGACTTCATACGTTATATAGTTAGCTAATAAACAAACAAAAAATCTCTTTGCATTAAAAGGGGCAGTGGCATCCACCCCCAGCCCCACCCCCCATCCCGTTCCTCTTCTTCTTCCTGCTCGTCTTAAAAGTCGCAGCACCTGTGTGAATTATCGCATGCAGATTTGTAAATTAGCAAACCATCCACGTTGGAACGGTGTTAAGTGTAAGGAGAGCGGCGGGCAAAGCATGGAGCCCTGGACTGCGATAAAATCTTGATTACTCTCAATTGATCACGGTAAAACCTGACGCTGATGATTGTTAACTCGTAAAAGGGGGCGAAGGAAAGGAGGGTTCTCTTCTGGGGTTCTTACTGCTATTACTACTACTTCTGCTACTACTACTGCTTCTATAACATTAGCCTTATCAAAGTTGCCTCGCTGTTGTTAAACGGCTCGTAGAATTGGTAAGTTTTCGGAAAGGTTATTTCTGGAAATTAATGTAATAATGAACATTAAATGTAATATAGACCGTTTTTCTCTCAAATTATGGGCTGGATAATCTTCCCCTATTGATCCTATTAATCTCTCTCTCTCTCTCTCTCTCTCTCTCTCTCTCTCTCACACACAACCAATTAATAACTTGAGTTGTCTTCGTAATTCAGTACACTATTTGCTCGTGTTAAGAGTGGGAAAAAAATTTGTAATGTTAATTGGAATATCGGTTGTGAGTTCCCTCTCCTTTTAACTGGCTGTGTGAAGATTAAATCTGTAGGGATTGAGACTCGAATTCGTAAGGTTAAATGATTATGAAAATCTTGGAGCAAACGAAACTTGTTTTTTTGTGTGGCTGTTACTCTTAATTATACACCACACTATATATATATATATATATATATACAGTATATATATATATATATATATACAGTATATATATATATATATATATACATATATATATATATATATATATATATACATATATATATATATATTAATTCTATTCTCCCTTATCAACACCTGTATACTCCTGTTCATGTTTTTTCCATGAATTCGGTATTTGCAGCACTGGCTATCTACCGGGTATAATAGATAACCACAGTAAAATAAAAAACCGCTAACACCATTCGGTCAGAATTCTCGCAAAAATTTTTTATAAATATTACCTATTACCTATGGCGCTCTCATGTTATGAGAATTTTTCACTAAACTATCACCCATTTACCTAACAAACATGAAAAGAATTGTGTCATTGGTTGAGTAACGAAAACGCATAAAAACATTCTTGCAATATCACATGAAAAAAAAAATTCTATCATGATTAAATAAAAGGATTAATATTTTATGCAGTCTACAGATGAGCGATTTTTTTCATGGTTTTCTTTTTTTTTCCAGAAGTATTGTTTATGCCATGTTTTTGATAGACTGTAAAAGTGACTTTAATTTTTTTTAAAATGCACATTTTGAATGAGTTATGAGAGTCACAGAAGACAAAACGAAAGAGATTCACTCCAGGTTTTTCTTGATTTAGAGTGCATGCTGATATGACCAGTATTTCGGTAGCCTGAAGTCCAGACATGGTACAAACTGGAAAAAAAAAAAAGTGCGAATAAAAGAAAGGACGAACCTTTTGAAACGAGATTTATAAGAGAATTTCAAATTTTAATGACAAGTTTAAAGGTTTAAAGGTCAGTCATGAATGGCAGAGGGAAGGGACAGTGACATTGCCCTGCAATCAGGACAATGACCCTAGAGACAGACCATATATTATATGATCCGCGCCCAAGCCTCCTCTCCACCCAAGCTAGGACCAGGGAGGGCCAGGCAGTGGGTTGCTGATGACTCGGCAGATAGACCTGTAGGATCCCCCAAACTCCCCAACCTTAGCTCATAAGAATGGTAAGGTGGTAGACACTAATGGCATTAACGAGTCTGAGCGGGGACTCGAACCCCCGTCTGGCAAACATCAGGCAGAGACGTTACCAATCAGGCCGCGCGTATAATTGCCCTGAGTGTAAATTCTTGATAATAACGGTTTTATACACACACACACACACACACACATATATATATATATATATATATGTGTGTGTGTGTGTGTGTGTGTGTGTGTGTGTTATGTGTGTGTGAGTGTGTGAGTAGAATCTTCTCCATCTTGTCGTCTTGATTAGATGCAATCAGATGATATTTGTCGAATATAGTATATGACTTGACTTCCATGTTTATTTCATATATGTTCGTCTCTTTGTGCTTAATTTACCAATGTTTCTATGGGCATTGCAGTTTTAATTTTTTTTTACTTGACTGGGTATTATCATTCAAAGAAATAAATGCATTGTGACACTCTTATGGTGAATTCCGTTGCGTAAGTTTGTGCATTGTTTTATTTCTCTCAATAGCGGTTACAGTCATTGAATCCAGCAGTGTGATGATATTCGATTTTCAGTTAATTTCGGAATAGGAACCATGGTAGGCTAGATAGGAATGGCTTTGGTGATTATTTACCTGACTTTGTTTTGGATATAAGTATTTGTCTATTTATGAATAGATTAATTTGATTATTAAAGTTGACGCTTAATGGATGGTGTGATTTAAATCATAATTCTTTCAGTTTTTTTTTTTTTTTTTTTTTTTTTTTTTTTTTTTTTTTTTGACAATTTTATACTGCTATGAATCATTTCTCCTAACTATCTAAGAACACGTAATATTTCAGTAACAAAATGAGGATAACGTCCAACATAAGAATTCCCTTTTTGAAGCTATTATTATTGGCTGTCTTATTTGCAAATTGAAGTGAAACTATATTTTCCATTTCTTGTCAGCACCCTTTTAGAATGGAAACATAAAAGAAGAAACAACCTGAGAAAAAAAACTTAAATAATGTATTCATGATAAGAAATAACCTAAATTGATATCATCAACCATTTTCGAGATCCCTTACGTGACTAACATTCGTTCTAATGAGATCCTTACTGTAGGAAAATTATTACCTATCCCTAATAGGGGATGGAAGGTTGGGTTTTGGGGTAATCGTACTCTTAACTAGGGGAGGAAAGATTCGGAGGTTAAGTCTTAATCGCAATAGACGTTTACCAATGTACTGTCTGCGTGAGTAAAACTCGTATGGCATTAACGAGCAAAGTCTTCAGCGTGAATAAACTCTAACCACTTGTTGATATACATTGAGTTCTTTAAATGATATTATTTATCTTTATTTTGCCTTCTTATTAGTTATATAAGTGGTGTATACCTTTTTGTAATTACTGCAATTTTAATATGTAAGATTATTTGACTATTAGCATTATTAGACGTTGTTTATGTAACAAATATTATTATTAAAACATTGATGTAGCCTTTGGATCCCACTTTCAGTGGTAGAAAATACCGCTGAGTATTTTTTTTTTCTTTTTTTTTTTGTGGGGGGGGGGGGTGGGGTGGGGGTGGCTGCTGTTGTCTTTTCATGCATATGCAGAAAGTACTGTTCCAGACGGTAATATTTGGTACTGATTTCAATTCATACTCAAAAAGTCTGGATTATCATCCTTGTTTTTCGCACAATATGCTTTATCATTTTTTTTTTATTATTATTATTAGACAAACACCTATTTGTTATAGATCTTACGAAGAGATGACTGGAACCCTCCCGATTTAAAAACTTCTTTTATCAATATGAAGAACACTCTGAGACCGCTAGCGAGATGTCATTATGCCTGTAAACGCATAATCTTTGCCGTAATACATTCAGAAAACACAGTTATATGTGACTAAAACATCATCGCCGGAATCTTTTAAATTTTATAATCGTCAGTGATAAGTGACATCCAGTTTTTTTTTATTCCAAAGATTCTTGGATGAATTCGCTTCCTGTTACCTTTTGGTGATTGCGGAAGAAGACGTGGTTCCTTTGCAATTATTTCCGTCCCTTAAATCTGGATTATAGTCATTTGTTTTCTTCGTTATATCAAGTCCTGTAACGTGTACGATATTAGGAGTTTTGAATAAGAAATTTTGCTCCACTACCTTTGTGAGTAAGGATACCATTAATCCAAATGGGAATTTTTTGTGTTCTCGAATATAGGAGATTGTTCTGTCTTCCAGATTCTCAGAAACTCTGCAAGGATGAGGTTGTGATCTACTTGCGATAGCTTAACAAAGGCGCAATAGTTTAACGAATATACTCACCTGTCCGGCTTCATCAAGGATTCGAACTTGGGTTCCCCTTGCTGGTTAGGTGAGGGTGTTACCAATCAGTCTGTAGTGTATAATATATATATATATATATATATATATATATATATATATATATATATATATTAAATGTGTGTGGTATGTGTAATTCAACAAACAGATACATCGAACTGGCTTTCGTAAATCGTCTAATTTCAGACAAAAACGTTAGTATTATTGCGTTTGTTTAACTAGTTGAAGGAATAATGGCTTACGCATTGGTAAGTATTAATCATTACATGTTATCATCCTATCATCTGTGTGCGTGCCTGTGTGTACAGTGTATTTATAATCTATGACTAATCCTTCCATTGTAATTATCATTTCAACCGTTTCCTTTCTTCATATGCTTTGATATAAAAAAGAATAATTTCATGGTTCAGTTTTTATTTCATAGCTCCCTTCTCTTTCATTCGTTAATCTTATTTAATGTTTTGTCATTAAACGCTTTCCTTAAAAAATTTGATCAGTTAGTTTTCTTTACTCTTTAATCGATATCTTCCTTTTATGTAGATATATTTTACCTATCAACTTTACTTTTAACTGTAGCAACAGATAATTCTCAGTTGAATATTTCCTACCATTATGATTTGTATATTTTTTCTTTATATTCTTTTATTTGTTCTCATATTCTCCTTAATTTTACCTAAAACTTTATCTCTTCCTGTTTTCTCATGGCTATGTGTTTGGATTTTCATTGTTTCTCTTTTACTCGATTAAGGTTTCTCCACTAATTTTTCATTCTTTGGTATTCTTTTCTCCCGTAATTAACTTTCCACTTCCTTTCCACGTAATATAATGTTTCTTCATTCCTATTGTTTCTGCGTTCTGTTTCTTGTTTTTCCCTCTCCTCTTTCCCAGTTTTTACTCGACTTTGGTCTTTTCTTCAACTGTTTTCCATCTATTATTTTTTCTTTTTAACTATTCCTGTATTTCTCTTTTCTTATCTCTTCTCATTTTTAATTTCATCCAACTTTACTTATGTTATTGCCTCTTTCTTTCTTCTGTGTTTGTAATTCTTCCTGTTCAGTTATTCTCGTTTCAGTTTTTCCTTATCTCATTTCTCTTCCCTGTTTCGTCTCTCGTTGTTTTTCTTTTTTATTTTAATCAATATTCTTATTTATCCTCTTTTTTCCCTCTTTGACACGATCCTGTTATTCTGTTATTCAGTTCCCCGGAAAATAATATCCCTATGTTTTCCTTTTTTATTTAAATGCTTTTGACATATATGTGTATATATATATATATATATATACATATATATATATATATATATATATATATACATATATATATATACATATACATCGAATATATATATATATATATATACTGTATATATACGAATATATATATATATATATATATAATGTGTGTGTGTGTTATACACACACACACCTCTGTGTTTGTAGACATTTTTAGGTTTAATCATCCGTTTATTCATGTCTTATAATCGAGCACGGTACATTAATTGTATCTATGCATTGTTTACTTGTTTTACTTACTTATATTCTTCCCTTTCATTCTTTTATCGCTCCCCCCTTCTCCCATTTCTTCCTTCCCTCTTATCCGCATCGTCCTGTTCTTTCTACGTTTTCCTCTCTTTCCTCCGCTTCATATGTGTACCCTGTCCGTTCCTCAAGCACAGGAAGATGGATTGACGTAGCCTGTTCTATGCACCCTATCAGATGAAAGTCATTTACCATTTAAAAAAAAAAAAAAAAAAAAAGAAGAGAGAGACTTTCCCATGCTTCTTTGCAATTTAATTTTTCCTTCAGATTGCGGAATATTATCCCCCCCGGAGAACCATTCGTCTTCGGTCGATGAATGGAGAGACTGGGTTCTCCTTCAAGACAATACACGCAATCTCGCCCGAAAATACATGTGGCCAGACCTTAGCTTCTCTCTCCAAGAGAAGCTTTAAAGAAGAAGGTTTTGTTCCTCCGGCTGGAGGACTTAGTGAGTCGGCTCTTTTGTTGATACCATCGACAGGTGGAATAATGAAAATATACACAAGAACGCCTCGCTGCCGGGGGCGCTGCGGAAGGCCAAGGAACCGTGCTTAAGTGAATCTCTCTCTCTCTCTCTCTCTCTCTCCTCTCTCTCTCTCTCTCTCTCTCTCTCTCTCTCTCTCTCTCTCATCACAATGCAGTGGGATGTGTAACTGTTACCATATAATTTTTTTGTATTTTCTTGGATAGTGAAATGTCCTGTCCGCTCTCTCTCTCTCTCTCTCTCTCTCTCTCTCTCTCTCTCTCTCTCTCTCTCTCTCTCTCTCTCTCTCTCTCATCACAATGCAGTGGGATGTCTAACTGTTACCATATAATTTTTTGTATTGTCTTGGATAGTGAAATGTCCTCTCTCTCTCTCTCTCTCTCTCTCTCTCTCTCTCTCTCTCTCTCTCTCTCTCTCTCTCTCTCTCTCTCTCTCCAACCGTTACCATATAATATTTTGGGTTTCCGGGGATACTGAAATGTCCTCTCTCTCTCTCTCTCTCTCTCTCTCTCTCTCTCTCCAGTGCAGTGGGATATCTGACCGTTACGATATATTTTTTATTTCGTTTTGCGTGGATACTTGAATGTCTTGTTAGCGAATTATTTAATTTTCATTTTCGCTGACATATCACATTGAATGCAGCTAACCATGTGAGTTCTCATGGCCCGTGTCATTAGTCCTGGAAGCCTTTGTGAAAGGGGGATTATAATGACTTGAAAGGACAACAGCTCTTGTGTTTAGGACACTCTCTCTCTCTCTCTCTCTCTCCTCTCTCTCTCTCTCTCTCTCTCTCTCTCTCTCTCTCTCTCTCTCTTCGTAGGATAGGCTATAGGCTACTGTACAATCAAAGGATTTGGTTTTTAGGAATTTTTTTCAGATCATAAAGATAGAAAAAAATGAAATAGTTTCATCATCATCATCATCACCTCTGACGCCTAATTACGCGAACATGTAAAGGAAAAGTAGTTTAGGTGAAGGTAAAGAATAGTTGTTATACAACTTTAAAGTATGTCTTTAAACGATGTTGTTATTTGAGACTGAAAATAAATTATAAAGAAAATTGATCTTTTATGAAAGAAAGTTCCGGAATCGAAAGGAACAAAAGATCCATTATAGTTTAACATGTGTTGGATTCACAGTATCAAAGACTGGCTGCATCATTTCCCCCCAAACTGACAATCCATTACAATAATTTTTGTTGGGGAAATGTTCACCATGTTCATTACTTCTAATCCATCATTGCTGCCTTCCCCCGAATGATATGAGACTTCCAGTAGGATTCTTTTACTGTTTAATGCCACAGTACTAAGCCTTACAGTTCTTTTGATCTACATGGGGGGTACCAGCCAAGTCTTCTTGGCCTACTTTTTTCCTGGATATTTAGTTCAATTATATCGAATATATGAATATTCTGTATTGTTGCTAAATTTAATAATTCGATTTTTTTATCATTCAATCTTCAGCAGTTTTGTTATTTGATTATACATATCTTTACCATTTTATACTTCGTAGCATTTTCCTTTTTCTATGTGATTTACACTCTAGCCCTAAAACTCCTTTTGATAAGAATAAATGTTAGGTTGTGCCCAGTGTAGTGCATCAAAGTTTAATATAACTTATATTTATTAAATGCTCGCCGTTGGAAATTAATCTAAAACTAGAGTTTAACTGGCGAAGGATGTGCTGTGCATGGTCAAGAAAAACTTACCGAGTATTACCATGAAGCTTAGTCATAATGTTTACATAATATATAACCTTGTGCATTTATAGTCAGGGTCATTTCCATCAGGGTGGAGATAATGATTCTCTTGGTACTAATTCCCGACCAAACGCAGCTTTTGCCACAAGTGATGAGCACGATCAGCATGTCATTACACCCTCGCGTTCGTTTCGTTCGTTCGTTTTTAGAGCGCCTTGCTTAGAATAAGACACGGGCTCTTGCACTAAGTCAGCCCGTATATTACACCCTCGCGTTTTGTCACGAACTGATTAAAGTGCCAAGTCATATTTCTTACAGTTGTTGTATATTGTCTTAGCAATTGGATGGTTTACTTAATTAGTATTTTCCCAATCTCACAATGGAAGAATAATACGCGTTTTTAGTTTCGCACGAACTGGACACCAACTAGTAAAATTGGGTGCTATTGTAATAAGTATGTATGTATGTATATATATATATATATATATATATATATATATATATATATATATATATGTATGTATACAGTATATATATATATATATATATATATATATATATATATATATATACACACGCATATATATATATATATATACAGTATATATATATATATATATATACACACACACATATATATATATATATATACATACATATATATATATTACAATAGAAGCCAATTTTACTAGTTAGTGTCCAGTCCGTGCGAAACTAAAAACTCGTAACATATATATGTTTGTGTATATATATATATATATATATATATATATATATATATATATATATATGTATATATATATATATTTATATATATATATATATATATATATATATATATATATTTCAATGATAATCTTGTTATTAATAAAAAGACTTTAATTTCGTCAAAAATTTGTGTAGATGGGATTACCCAAATTCTGTCTAGTTCACTTGGAACCGAGTTAATCTATATTTAGATTTTGGGATGTACATGAAATATGTGCTAGAACTACATATAATTATTTTTCCTTTTGTTCGTCATGAAATTCTGTAAAACTTTTCTTAACATAGATGCGAATTGGTTTTCATGCAATCTAAGCTCGAAGTATGAAGGGTAATTTTTTTAATCAGTCGGTGATCAGAACAAATAATAATTCAGTTGACATTCCCAAATTTGGTTGAAAGCTACGTTCAGTCTTATATATTTTATGTATAAAATTCTACTCTGGTTCTGTGGGTGCTTTTTCAAGTCTATGAATGATTAATTCAACAGCGTAACTTTTCTATGAACGCAATAAAGTCTATGGCAAATCACAGCCAGTTTCAGCTGAGTATAATGATTTTGTGCTTATCTATTCTTCTGGATCAATGATAAAAACTCGTATATGCATGGTTCAGGTTTATTGCTACAAAATATGAGATCATAAGACATCCATCATCAGTTTAAATGGGATTGTTTGCAACAGATAAAGAAATTGGGCATAGGTAGATTATTAAGGTATATGTAATAACACTGCTATAATTATTTGCATATGAAGGTAAAAGGCCAAGTGGTTATGTTCATTATGTGTACACACATACACACACACACACACATATATATATATATATATATATGTATACACATATATATATAAATATATATATATACATACATATATATATATAATATATATATATATATATATATATATATATATATATATATATATCACAGGTTAACTGCATTCATTGTGTATTTTTTTTTCTTAACTTGAGACGTATGGTATCGTGTCTTGTAGTGTTAGTTTGGTATGATAAAGTCAGAAGGTAAGTCCGATTAACACAGCCAAGTAGCGTCATATATATGTGGAATGAATAATGTATAAATGCAGTGCCCCAGCGACA
>NC_090761.1:45719001-45726501 GCF_036898095.1 Palaemon carinicauda
TGCTATCCATATTGCTCTTTTTCTATCTCTTAGGATTATTCTTGTCATTATTCTTTCCATAACTTTTTGAGTTGTGACTAGCTTATGTTCGAAATCTCTAGTAAGGCTCCAAGTTTTCGCTACTGGTAGGACCATTAGATTAAATACTTTTCTTTTTAGAGAAATTCGCATTTTACGTTTCATAATCTCATCTTGTTTACTAGAAGCTCTTCATCTCATATATGGGTTTGTATGTATGTATGTATGTCTGTATGTATGTATGTATGTATGTGTATATATATATTATATATATATAATATATATATATTTATAATATATATATAAATATATATATATATATATATATATATATATATATATATATATATATATATATATGTATGTGTGTGTGTGTGTGTGTATATATACATACATACACTATTGTACGCGAACCCTAAAAAATGATGGCTAAATATTTATATAAATATCCTCATACAGATTCAACCCTTCCCACCCACTACCACTTTCCCAACTATAACACGGCAGTTTCAGCAATTTGTAGGAGATTGTGGTTTCCCTTTCTCACAAGGGTGTGACTACTTCCTCTCCCCTACCCCAGGGACATATAGAGACCGACTAGTCATACTTTTGGGAATGTTGCTCACTGTGAAAGGAAAGAGATATGTATATATATATATGTATATATATACACACACACATATATATATATATATATATATATATATATATATATATATGTGTGTGTGTGTGTGTTTGTGCATATAGCCATACTTGATCTTCATTATATAGGAATATATACTAATTTACCTTAATTTCCCTGTCTGTCTGTCTATCTTCCTCTCTTCTTCGTCTTTGTTGCGGAAAAACTTATTACTTAAAATCTCAGTTACCGTCCTGCAATCATAACCGACGGGCGTATAGTTATTACAATAAGGATTTACTGTCCCGGTCGTTTGTGGGCAAACTGCTTCCTCTTATGTCCTTTTTTAGTGGAGAGAGAGAGAGAGAGAGAGAGAGAGAGAGAGAGAGAGAGAGAGAGAGAGAGAGAGAGAGAGAGAGAGAGAGAGAGAGATCATACCATGACGTCGCGAATAAGGTATCAGTACACTGGTGACTGGTTGATGTTGGAGTGAACTGTTGGTGTTTCAACTGATTATACATATTTGCTAACCTGATAATGATAGTAAATTTTCCCTCGTCGTGGCTTTGGTTAATACTGACGGTATCGGTACTCGATATAGTAGACATAAGTCAGAAACCTCTTGAGTGTTATTTAACACGCGTCTTAACCTCAAAGGGTATTTAATCAAGTTATTGGCAAGGGTTTTTTTTATGATTAATTTTTAAAGTGATCAATAATCCAATTCTATATATTTTCCAAAGAGATATAGCATGTAATCGCGGTCGTTGAGGTGCGAGTATGTTTGCTATTCATAAATATTAAATATTTATATGGAGGCCTAAGCGAGACTGCATGCCTATATATTTGCTAGATCTAAGAGTTATTTATTCAGTATACGAAACAATGAAAATAGAAGTGAAAGATAAATTCAGAGAAAGAAAATGTCACGGTATAATGATAGATACGAACAAGAATTTTCATAGGAAAATTTGATTTTACTGAAAAAAAAAAAAAAACTAATTGCACAGAAATGTGTAAGCAACGTTTTTTTTTTTTTTTTTTTTTTTTTCATTTATAAAAATGACAGAGATAGATGTTATCTGAGGAGTCTGCATATATGTGCACAAGACATTCATCTCTGATGTAACAGGTATTTTCTTAATTGTGTGTTAAGCTACTTTTAATTAGAGTAGACAGTTTGCTGTTGGAAAATATTTCGTATACCAGTTATATATATATATATATATATATATATATATATATATATATATATATATATATATATATATATATATATATATATATATATATAATAGAGAGGGAGAGCGAGAGAGAGAGAGAGAGAGAGAGAGAGAGAGAGAGAGAGAGAGAGAGAGAGAGAGAGAGAGAGAGAGAGAGAAATAATTTGTTATATTCAATCTTATGCGTATATGTATATATATATATATATATATATATATATATATATATATATATATATATATATATATATATGTATATATGAATTTCTATTTATTTTCAAAATTAAGTTGGTTTTCAAAAGGGGGTTTTGTTTAAGCACAGTGTAATATATTATTTTTATGTGTGGCTGAGGACTATGAAGCGTGAAGTAGGAGATGATGAATAGAGACGTATTGATTTAAAAGCTGTAGATAGAGACGACTGGCCTAATCTATGCGAGGCCCTTTGCATCAATAGGCGTAGGAGATGAGGATGAACACATAATAGGCTATCACGTTTTGTTAATGAACTCTACGGGTTTTGTTCATAAAGTTTTGCTGCCAATTTCCGAAGGGAAGGTGCTGAATTATATTTCCATAAATGAATTTGATAGATACACCCGTATTCTTGTATATATTTCTGTATACAAACACTCATGCCTTTATTTTGGTTGTGTGGGCTTTAGAAATCCTTGTGGTTTTTCCACACTGCATTTTCGCACAATACAGTTTTATTATCTTAATTTGTTTGACAGAAACGTACGGTCTATTACATTTCTTATTCCTGATCTAGATATTAATCTTTGGCACCGTCGTTCAATTAGTTCGGTATGCATGTTGCATAAGATATTTCATAATTCTGATTATTCTTTACATTCAGATATTCCCGGACAGTACCATCCTGTTCGTAGGACTATGCATGCAGTTAATTCTAATAGTCGTACTTTCTCATCATGAGGGTCAATACTACACAGTATTTTCGAAGTTTTATTCCATCTGTGACCAAGTTTTGGAATGATCTTCCTAATAGGGTAGTTGAATTGGTAGAACTTCAAATGTTTGAAATTGTAGCAAATGTTTTTATGTTGAACAGGCTTACATAAGTCTGTTTTTATAGTTTATATATGAAAAATCTGTTTTAATGTCGTTACTGTTCTTGAAATATTTTGTTTTGATTGTTCATTACTTCTCTTATAGTTTACTTATTTCCTTATTTTCTTTCCTTACTGGGGTATTCTTCCCTGTTGGAGCCCTTTGGCCAATAGCATCCGGCTTTTCCAACTAGGACTGTAGTTTAGCTAGTAATGAATATTAATATACAGTAGTTGCATTAACACTTAATGCTGAAAAAAGAAATGTTTATTTAATAAATTTCTGTTTACCTTAAAATTTCAGCAAACGCAAAATGTTTGTTAAATAAAGATGGGATATTGTAATGAAAACACATGAATTGCATCGCGTCCCAAAGATAATTACGGTGACCGAAACTTATTTTTTATCCTGTATGTAAGAGGGTTGGAAATTTTGCTTACTATTCAGGTGGAGAATGCAAAACATTGTTATTCTGTCTGGAATGGATATTCAATCATTGTTTTTTTTTTTCCAGTCAGGTAATGGCGTCCACGTGTGACATATATAACGTTAAAATACTTGTTTCATATTGTTATTCTACTGCCTTTCTGTCTCCATTCTTTTATTATATCTATTTTCATATATTTTTATTTCCATATTCTTTTCGTTCTTTGTGCCTCACCTGAGCTGAAAAAAAAATCTGAACGAACTAACTCCGATTCCATGATTAGTAAGTATCTTGAACTGTAAGTTCAACACAATAAAATTCCGGTCGCAAATATTCCACCCACGAAAATTTCCCTTTGAAAACTATCTAAAAATAATTCCACTCAATGAAAATTTAACTTACGAAAACTTCACTTAATCGTAAAGTATAAAAAAAAAAAAAGATATTTAAAATTGTATTTTTTTATTAAGTAGGTAAGAATAATTTTGATTTATTTTTTATCAATTAGCTATAAATTTTATATTTTCACAAATTTAGTGCGTCACTTATGTTTAAAAGCAATAAACGTATCATCCACATATCTTTAAAACTTGGGGACAATGTTCTAACCATCCGATCCCATAAACACATAAGAAAATTCTGGCAAAAGTAACGGATATCGGAAATAACAACTTAAGGAACCTAAGAAAATATAACTATTGTTTTTTATTATCGTTTTTTATTTTTAAAGAAGGTTATTACAAACTAAAGTATGGACTGTAGGTGATCTGATAAGAGCTACTTAGGCCAGTATTTTCTTAAGTTTTAATGAGTAAGTGATTAAACAACAATTGCCCTTTACGTTTTAAACCTATTTTATATCGAAAATATGTGGACGACGCATTCATTGTATTTTAGCAAAACTGATGCAGTGAAAAGAGGTCTTAATGTCCTCAAACCATTCAAGTAAAACACAATTATTTGAAATATTTATAAACTGTAAAATTGCTATAAAGATGGAATAAATATTATAAGCGGCACTGTTTTGATATTGCAATATATCAGTTGCTTGTGATGCGTATTTATTATTTTTTCTTTGATAATTGTGATCTCGAGTATTGTGTATTAGTTTTCTCATAAGTGTGTGTGTGTTTTTTTTTTTTTTTTAGGGGGGGGGGTATTGCAGTGCATAGCTTCCATAAATTTAGTTGCGTGCTTATTAATGATGACCTCAATTCCCCATAAAAACCCTCTAAATCATTATTAGATCTTGTTAGATCTAGCAAAATGCAATCTCGTTATTCCAAAGTTTTATGAAAAAGAGGATTTCCCTCAACTGTGTCATGCTCCCCCTCCTCGTTCAGTACTATTTTGTCATCACCAAAGAGCATTTCAAAAGCATTATCTACTTCAGAAGGCAGATGAAATGACAAATCATTAAGACATTTGATAATGAGAACAAATGCTTAGTCATTATTGCACTGGAATCTCTTCCAATATCATATATTTTCCTTTAACGTGATTGCCCAAAATTAAATAAAAACCCAGGATATGAATTACATGAATTTGGAAACAGTTGATTAGACTTTGTATATTGCTTTCTCAAAGTCCATTAGGCAATTTGAATGACAAAAATTTGGTTATAACAATTTTTTTTAACTACTCGCAGTAAGTGGATTTTCCATGGGTTGAGTTTGATTTGAGTGTTTTTCTTTCTGGAATATTCTTTGGTGGAAGTTATTTAGAATTACAAGTGTGTATGTACATCTAGCCAATCACATTATCCAGAAACGCGAAAGTTTCAGTCAAATTTGATTAAAACATCCTTAGCTAAATAAATTCTTGTATGTTGAAATGACGAGAATGCCTCTTCTAAGGTGAGACATTTAATGAATAAAAAAAAACCTTTGACCTTTTAAATATCTTTTATTGGAGTATTTGTTCTGAAAGGAGAAAATATGTTTTGTGTATTCGCGTTTGTTCAAGCTATTTCCCCAAAATTAGGGTGCAGAGTACTACTACAGAATATATTGGAAAATCATAATGATAAGTGAGTCCAGCTGTTTAATTTCACAACCATACACAGCTTAGGAAGATTCCTGTGAAATTTCCTTTAGGGTCACTGAACTAATAATAATAATAATAATAATAATAATAATAATAATAATAATAATAATAATAATAATAATAATAATAATAATAATAATAGTAATAATGATAGTTTAATGATAATGATAATAGTAATAAAAGAAATGAGTAGCATCAAGGTTTTTCCACTTTCTCCAATGACTTTCAGATTTTGATAAAGTTTTTTTTCTCTAGTTAGTGGTGATAAGACATATATAAAACAATAAACTGTATTTCAACGTTATTTATTTCAGAAACAGCTTTAGTTGGGTATCAAGATGGCTTAGCAGTTTTTATTAAAAAAATTTAGATTATTATGATAAAATAATGAGCCTAAATACATTGTTTTCTGACAATGTATATAGTCTCGTTATTTTACGGTCGTACTACTAGTAATTTTTGATATATGAGAGAGAGAGAGAGAGAGAGAGAGAGAGAGAGAGAGAGAGAGAGAGAGAGAGAGAGAGAGAGAGAGAGAGAGAGAGAGAGAGAGAATGTACGAGTGTTGTGAGCGTATGAGTATGCTTGTACATGTGTGCATCAGTCTTCAATTTCGTGGACCTGAGTTCAACATATTTAAGGGTTGATAAATTCCACTGAAATGCATCCCTATCACACATAAAGAGAGAGCGGGTGGAAAGGTGGGTACGGTGACAGTCAAGATCTTAAGACCGAGTAGTTCAATATTTAGCCTACGAATTTTAGAGATTCGGTTCGATTCAAGTCTATCACCAACAACTTCCCTCAATTGTTAATGCGTGATCGCATCTGCTGGGGTGAATAAAAAACGGCATGGGGTAGCAGTTGCACCCCTAGGAAATTTCTGGGATTGCTTGAAGTTGAAGTATTCTGACAGCATATCCCTCACGTACACACACACACACACACACACATGTATACGAAAAGCAAGAGCGTACGTTAAGGTATCCATTTTATTGGGGCATCTTTTCGATGTTTCTTCATAACACTAGATTGGTGCATGTAGACAGTGCCTGGCAAATCGTAGTAGAGGGCTAGTCCAAAAGGGTACTGATAAAAAAAACCTATAAGTTATTTAAAGCATAAGATAAAAATACTGAATTGGTAAAGACCCAACAATTAGGATGTTACATTCAAATCAGGTGATATGATAAAAGTTAGGATTTGACTACCTAAGAAATATTTCAATTATCTTATAATTTTTTTAATGATTTTCTTTAAAATTGTCAAGAACAGTACAATTTTCAAGTCATCTATCCTTGCTACATTCAAATATATGCTGTAGTATTGGTGATTTTGGTTGGCTTAATGAAAAAGAAGCCAGTACGAGAATAAATGCCATAATGCTTAGAAAGTCTCTTTTGAACTGACCTAAACTGGTCAATATAGGAGAGGCTACGAGTGTCACACTTGTATATATAGGCAGTTTATCCTTATCATTTAAAAATTCTTGAATAGTATGGCTTATGTTGAAGTTATCCGATTTACTTTGACAAAAGCATTACATAAGATTATTTATCAATTATCTATCAATGTGTCTGAAGCATGTTTCATTGAAATATGGTAATTTGAAATACATAGTGAACTTCTCCGCCGTTTGTTCATCAAATTTGCTATTTTCCATGACCTATCTTTTAAAAGAATGTGTCTTATTTTGTTATATATGATGATAGGATATAATTTATTTTTGAAATAATCTTAAATAACTTTATTTCTGAGTCATGGGATACATGCTTTGTATCATAAATGTTTTTTGTGTTTGAGTTAAAATTAAGAAATGTGGCACTTTGGAATTTCATGCCAAGGCCGGGAAAAGTTAAGACTTAAGATTTTCTTATTCTTTCTTATCGGTATTTTAGGTAATGCCTGTGTAAAAAGTAAGAATATGATTTTTTTCGTGCTCCTTAGTAAACTGAATATCAGGAAGTTTGTTATTTAAGTAATCATGGAACTTTTTTTTTTACGTAATTAAGACGTATGAAAATTTTGAATGTATCGTCAACCATTGGTAAATGAGTGATTTAAACTCCAAGGAATTCGTCTTTTGTATGAAA
>NC_090761.1:45731501-45746348 GCF_036898095.1 Palaemon carinicauda
CTACATTTTCTTTTCTTTCTCTTCCATCTACTCTCTTCCAACTCTGCCCCTCCGTTTGAGATTCTTCTAACCTTGAAAGTGTAAGTTTTTATTTTGTCTCTCATCCTTTGATAAGCCTTTTGAATCACATTTCTATGAAATTATGCAGATTTTCTTCCTTAAATGTAAGTTTATTTTTCTGTTCAGATTTCAAATATTGAATCAGTTGAAAGAGAACAATTCTTCATATAAAACAATGAGAGTGGCTTGTTGCTATTTTGAAATTACCTAGGAATGACAACTGACTTAAACTATCTAATAATGCGCACCTTGGAGGCATAGACAATTATTTATCGTAAAACACTTTAAAATATTATATTGAATCCTAATTGTCCTTGATAGAATTGAGTCCTTGATGGAATTGAGGCGCCCCTAATATCTCTCTCTCTCTCTCTCTCTCTCTCTCTCTCTCTCTCTCTCTCTCTCTCTCTCTCTCTCTCTCTCTCTCTTAAACTTTTCGGGTGAGTAGTCTTGACATGCTGTAAGGGCTCTTGAATTAGAGAATTGGAATTGGTACTTCCCCTGCAGCATGTCGGCTTGCATTTAATTACTACTCTCCTCACATATGGCAATATGAACGAGCACGAGACCACCAAACCTTCAAAAGGATTATGATTGCAAGGTATCTTTGAGCTTAGAATTGCAGGGTTGTGGATTTTAAGCGTAGGTTGTTACGTTATATAAGATTCCTCTTATCTTGTTTTTTCCTTAACCATGATTCCCTTTCTAGGATATTTTTTGCCTAATCGTCTCCCAGCGTTATAAAATTTTTTACCCTTACCAGTTAGTAACTGATTTACTTTTTGAGTAAATATTGTATTTTTATTTTATATATAAGAGAATAAAGGAAAGTTTTCAAAGTATTTGCTTTATAGCATGTACATTCATTCGTATGCGTGACGGTTTTTCTTTTTTATGAAACCAAATGGATCACTTTTAGGAAGAATTGATATTCATCACGGCCGTGAGATAGAGAATTTCAACGATTGTTTTGATATTAGAATGGACAGTCAGTCTGTCAGTCAAACAAGCATCGAAATGACAGCATGCCAGTGCGCCATTCAGCACATTGTAAACATGATCGAATGCTTTCAGCATTTCGAGAGGTGCCAGGACATACGCTTTTTGTCCTTTGCATAGAAATGCTTGAATGTTTGTGTGTATGTCTTATCTTGATGACTCCATTGGTATGTGGTCGTTGTGTGCTGTTCGTCGGAAAACCTACCTGCGTTTCTCTTTTATCTTTTTTACCGAGGGGATTTTATTTGTTTATTTGCTCAAGGAATGCTCTGTTTGATGCATAAGTAATTAATTATGACTAATATATTTTATCAAAATATAATTTTCGGTGGAGGAAAATTTAATTGATTTAACTCATCCTACTTCCAGTCTTTTTCCTCCTCATTATCCTATTGGTTTGATAATTGGGCATTAAACATTGTATGTTGCTTTTGCATAAATCTCGAATGTGTTGTCTTCATTGCACGCACGATTCTGCGATGCGTTCCTTATTCTAAGTTTATTTAGTGCTTATAATTATGTTGTACACAAAGCACGGAGAGAATGTTAATAATTTCATTAACTTTCTCTTCATTTGTCCTTTTCAATCGGTTGGTAGGTATATTTTTTCTGCCTTTCTTTAAATGATTAATGAAAACTTTCTCTTTCGCTGCGAATATGCGTTGATTTTATAATTATTTTTTTTATAACCAAATTAATATGCATTGTAAATTTGCAATCATTTCTAATTATAGTCCTAAGATACCCAATATATATATATATATATATATATATATATATATATATATATATATATATATACACACACGTGTGTGTGTTTGTTTGTGTATCATCATCATCATCACCACCCGTTGCTAGTCCACTGCAGGACAAAGGCCTCAGGCATGGTTTCTCCCCACGAATTTGTTTATGGTTTTTTTATACCAGTCTATACCAGCAAATTTTCCTCTTATAGTAGTCTCTCTCTCTCTCTCTCTCTAGTTGACCTCAGCGATGAAATAAGCATCTAGATGTTAGTCAACCATTCTGGGTCTTAGCAAAGGTGGAGAGAAGGGGGAAGTGAAAAAAAGACCGGGCGTAAGGGCTTATAGCTGCCCCCCCCCCAAAAAAAAAAAAAAAAAAAAAAAGTATGGCGTTAAAACGGAAGAGCCTTCATAAAGCAATCCTCACCCTACTGGTGTGAAACAATTCCCTTTATATGATGTTTTCTATGTATATTTTCCTAACACTGCAAGGTCCCTTGCTTTCAACTTGAAAATTCCAGGTCTATGAAGAATAGGCTTAATTTTACTGGTATGGTAAGGATTGAAAGTATGTATGCATTGTTTATAGGAAAAGATAAAGATGTGGCATGGCAGTGCCTTTAAACACTTATGCTTGAATTAAGATATAGGAATGTATAGAGGTTGGAAAACTTATGTGGTCGATGTTTAAAAAAAGAAAAAAAAAAACGATTGATCCTCGGATCGTAGGAATGTTCCTAATCTTCCTTTGGGAAAATAGAATCTTCAAAGGAAATATTTTACTAGGCGTTGGAGTCACTTGTACTGTAAAAGTTGTTTATAATAACTTCCCTGAACGTCTTTACGCCCGTATATATTATAATGAGACAGGCAAACAAGCCGGAATAATAACAATATTATTATTATTATTATTATTATTATTATTATTATTATTATTATTATTATTATTACAAGTTAGGATATAACCCTAGTTGGAAAAGCACGATGCTATAAGCCCAAGGAATCCAACAGGGAAGAATAGCTCAGTGAAGAAAGGAAACAAGGAAATGAATAAACTACAAGAGAAGAATAAACAATTAAATAGAATATTTTAAAGAAAAGTAGCAACATTAAGTTAGAACCTTCACATACAAACGTTAAAAACGTAGAAAAAGAAAATAAGAAAAGAAATAAGATAGAACAGCATGCCCTAGTGTACCCTCGAGCATTAAAGAGTGCAGTCTGTGATTGTTAAATATTGCCAAAACAATTAGCCTAAATACTGTGATTTGTTTAAATGTTATTTCTCGAAAAGCAGTACTCAGTAGGGATCTAGTGCCATCGGCACGATTACGCCCAGAGCTTATAGGCAGTCATTATTTGTTCCTCTATTTTACCTCTTATTATTATTATTATTATTATTATTATTATTATTATTATTATTATTATTATTATTATTATTATTATTATTATTAATATTTGCTAAGCTACAACCCTAGTTGGAAAAAACAGGATTCTATAAGCCTTCTTTCTTCCATCTTGCTCTCCATTCTCTTGAATTTTACTTTATGGAATTACTGCAGAGTTTTCTCGCAATTGAACTTTAAATGGCCTTACTAAAGCACTGACGCTGGGCCGAATGACCCACTTTCCAAAAAGCAATTCAAACGACAGGAAGCTGCCATTTTGTTCAATTATGCAGCAATGGCAATATGCGCAAACTTGTTTATAAAATCTAATCAACTGCCCATGGCATTTACTTTTAAAAATCCCTAAAGCCTTCTTGGTTGTCTTAGTAGCGGAAAGAAAGCGAGACCAAAAGCTGAACCACAAACGAAAACTCCCTGGCGGAGTTGATTAAAACGAAGAGGGAAAACAAGTGAAAAATGGGTTTGGAAAATATGTTTTGATGTATGAGAAAATATGTGGGAGTGGGGTTAATGGGTGGAAGTCCATTGGGTTCGTATAGCAAATGTCACCGCAATGCTACTTTACCCTGTCCTCTTTCGACGCTTTGAACGAAGTGATGTTATCCGATATCATCTTCCAATTATCATTTAGCCCATAATTTATATCCAGGTGAAGTTCAAAATAGCCCGAAGCTCATCAACAAAGGATGAAAACAATTTGTCTTAACTGTACGGCAAAATTTTGTTCGTTCTGTTTTCTGCCTTTTTTTTTCATCTTCCTAATTGAGCTAAATTGAACTAAAAGGTTTTTTTTCCTCCGTCGCCATGTCCCTTCTATTTATTACAAATCGTCACATTGATGTAATTATGACAGATTCCTTAAACGCGATATTGGCAAAAGCTATCTCTCTCTCTCTCTCTCTCTCTCTCTCTCTCTCTCTCTCTCTCTCTCTCTCTCTCTCTCTCTCTCTCTCTCTCTCTCTCTCTCTCTTTTGTTCGGAGGGCAACCACCATGAAGGAGTCCAAATATCATTATAAAATTGGATGTCACGTCGGTCCTGTTTGTCATATTATGTTGCCGGTCTAGAGACGTACAGAAAACGAAGATCCCATCCATCTTTGGACTCTACCGGTGTGTTTGCAAAGAACAAGCTATTTATCAAAGCTGTGTATTCCTTTTCCCGTCACAATTATTGTCGTCAAAGCAACCTGTAATTTGAAAAATTGGAACTTCTTAACGACCCCTTTTCGCCTTTCTCGATGCCGACTTTTCCCGAATTTTGAGACTCGTGAGGTCGACAGTCATCGGAGATCGTTTAAGCTTTTTCATAGGGACAGAAAGACGAATGTCATTTAGCACTGACTGACTGTAATACGAAAAAGAAAACGGGAGGTAAACGTTGATATCAAACAATGGTGGAAGTGTTAGGAACCCCCCACCCCCACCCCCCACCCCACCTTCCGAGGATTTTTTTTTTTTTTTAAGTGTCAGGAGAACGAACCCTATGAGTAATTGACTGATTCGTAGTTTAATTTGTTTTCTTATTAGTTGATATCTAGCAAGTATTACAAAAGCAAAGGTCATCGGCCCCAGAATAGGGAGAATATTCCAAATCTAAGAAGTGAAGGGATCTTTACAGTATCAAATATGTGGTAAACTTTTCCCATCAACCTAAAAAGTATGAAAATTATAGCCTTTGAACTCGCATATGAATAAATGCATTGGTATCAACAAGATTTGTATATCCAAGGGTGACCTCCAAGGAAAATGGTTTTGAACGTTCACTAGTTTTAAATTTTAATTTTTAGTTGGTTTTATGAAGATAATCTTAGGCTGTATGACAATTTGTTTTTCGATGTATCAAAGAAGTAATGAACTCATTGAAAGTTATTATTATTGTTTAAGACTTTGTTACTTTACAAAACTTTTTTTTTTCTCTTCCTCTCAATCTCACATACTGTATAAAATGATGAAATATTTAACGGTAGCTGGATTGATTCTTCTCTGCTACTTTTTCGAAGATTTATATCTTACTTTGTCTTCTGATGACGACGCGCACACACAGTAAGTGCAGTGTACTCTTAGGTAAATGCGTGCTTTCATCCGTCCGAGTGGCATATATATCTGCATGCAATGTAGCCATTTGGGCGACAGTTACCCGCAAGCAACATTTCTTGCGTTTGTCTTATTTTTTAAGCTTCTGCACTACTTATATTCCGTTGCTGTTATTTTATTTTTTATCCATATGCTTTAGGACTGCACTTTAGGAAGATCCAAAGCTTTCTTTAAAATGTGGTTTTGTGCTTTAATTGTTTATATATATATAGATTCTCTTCCTTTTTACAGGAAATCCGGTAGCGAAGATCTGGCGAGCCAGGCTGCTGCTAATGCACGGTGAGCATTATTTTTATTTTGCTTTTTAACGCGTTTTATTTTGAGTTTTTTTTTTTCGGCCTTTCTGCAGTTTTAGGGAAGTTCATGGGTGGTTATTTTCATCTGCTAAAATTTCTACTACCGCCATTATCACTATGACATTTGCTAGTACTTTCAATACTTGCTACTGCTTATGCAATTACTATCAATACTCACCACTACTTACACAACTACTATTAATACTTGTTAAACATCTTGCTCAATATTTAGGCTTCAAAACATATGTTACCATTAGGAAATTAACAAATTCCGCGACCGCTGTTAGTACCACCACAAAATTAACTGTTAGCTTATATTAATTATTCTTGTTACTCTATTTAATAAAACGACGCCTTCTTCACATAATCAGAAATTAATCATTCCATAATGCCGTTGGATATTCAGTTAACACTAAATTATGGAAATATAACTTTCATCGGATGTTTTAAATCTAGTCTTCATTGGGAACTTTTTTTCGATGAATTGGGTTGTAACAGTCTTATCATTTAATATCATCATTTACATCAGTTCTAACTCAAGTAGAAGTACCAGAACTTGTTCTTGAAATGACTTTACTTTTTTATCTGGAGTTCCACCGTAATTTGTAATTTGTTGGTAGAAGAATAGAAACGTCTCATGACTCGGATCAGCTTGATTCAAAGGTGGCAGGAGTGGATCTTAGTTTTGCTGTCTGTGTTTGTTTTATCTTTATTACATTGAAGGTTGTTCTTCATGGTTTATGTTTATGCAATTTCAGATTTAAGAAAAGAATAAATTTGAAGTCTAATGTGTATATAGTATTTATATTTAGTAATTTATCATGACTTTTTCTTCATCTTCAACCTGTTTTGTTACGATTTTGCAATTGGAATAGGTAAATTTTTATGGTAATATGATCGTTTTTATGAGGTTTTACAATTTAATCTCTCTTTTTTACATTATATATACCTGTTTAATGTATGCTAAATCTAGAATACTGATTTCATATTACTTTTGTTTTTCAAAATAACTAAATAGAAGAAAGCTTCCGAAATCAGTCAGTATGACCTAACTTTTATTTCAGATTTTTCCCTTCGTAAAGTTGGTGAACTCACATTACGATATGTTCTTTTTCAATTCTTATTTTGAAGAGTTCATAGATGAACTGAATCAATTCTTAATCTACAATATGACCCTCGTCCGATATTTTACCTCATACTGCCTCTGAATTCATGAATTAGCTATCGCTATTTATCTTCAGACCTTGATGGCTTTGTTAATAATTTTGTTCCTCTTTGTTACTTGATTTATGTAATAGCCATCCCTTCTTTCCAGTTGCAATAATGATAATTTTCTCTGGATCCAAATATTTAAACTCCCCTTTCCTGTATAAATCAAATTTTAAGCCTTTTTGCAGCATTGCGTTGCATAGAAATCAAGACAGTATCATTAGATTTCGAATAAATTTGCATGAGGTTTTAAGAATAATGGGATAGCTTATCTAATTTAGATAAACTTATTATGTACTTCAGACTCGTTCATTTACCTTTTAAGGTCTTGTTGCTTGTTTCCTGAGTATGGTAAAAATAATGTAATTTTTTTTTACCCCTTAGGATATTTTAGTCTCAAGTGATATTCACATTAGCAGAACTTATAGGTTATCTGATTAAATTTGCTATAGTTGATTAAAGTTATTAAGACGTGGATATATCTACACAATCGTTAGGATATTTTCGGCCTATATTTAGATGCCAGGATGTTCTAGAATGGCCGATATTTAATGGCATTGTTGTTCAAAATTACTGAATATTATTTACAAACATATTGCAAATTTTTATAGATATCTGAATTGAAGTGAATTGACTGAACTTTGCTCTTGAGTATGAAGTTTTGACTTGCCAGTTATTTGATCTAATGCCTTTTTTTTCTAGTTTTATTCATAACAAATAGAAGTATTGGCGGTTTATATATAATTTATTGTGATGTAGGATACAATCCGAACTCAATGATAAATCTTTACTCTAGGAGAAAAATAGGATTTCCATACACAGAAAATCAACTGTCCTCCCGTTACCTGGTGTGTGATTTTGTGTGATTAATTCATGATGATGTGACATCCAAATATCAATGTTGATAGTCGTGATGTTTTTAATTTTCATTTGGTTTTTTGTTTGTTATTTCTTTACTTGAGATTTATACAAATTCAAATGTAGAAGGTATATTCATATATTCAAGTTTTGGTCCCAATATTCGAAATTACATTTAATTCAATTATGATATTACAGTACTAGTGGCCTTACAATAAAAAAACCAGTGAAGCGAAATATTCAACTACTGCAAATTTATAATTATGTTTAGACTTTATAAATCCCCTCTCACTCGTAGTAGCATTTGATTGACTAAATGGTTCAGTGAAAAGATAATATTTTGCTGTATGGTGATTGAAATTGTAAATTGATATAGCGCAAGTATGTGAAGAAGAATTTTATCTTATGAAAAAAAGATCAATTATTGTTACATGATACCACTATTGATCGAAACTATCCTGTTTTAAAGCTAAACGCCATTAAGTCCCAGTTGTTTATTAAGTTTATATCTAGAAAAAAGAAAAAAACTCGTCATTCTTATCCTTTATATTACAAGCCTTTTAGCTGGTACCTAATATGAATACCTAGATTTTGTTTGTCACATGAGTTGCTTCATTATTCGTGAAATTCAATCTGCTTTTATATTACAGAACTTCGTAAAGAGGAAGAGGGATAACAACTGTATAATCTGTGTACGTGCATCAAATGGGATGTTTTCCAATTTCACTAATGTAGGATTTTCTGAACTAAGTTCTCCTTACTGCTCTCATGACCCTGATAATTGCGTCTCGTGTTGAATCAGTCAATCAGTTTTTGTTATCGTGCGTTGCCCATACGCTAATTCACCCCCCAACCATTCTTCTCTATTTTTGTCTTTTAGATATGGCTGCATACAAGCCACAAGACTAGACGCGTTTGCATATTAATCATTGTCATTGTGCCTCGTTGTCTCCTGATAACACGCCTGGTTTCGTCCTTGGAGGGCCAAGGTGAAGCACCTGGGGAAGAGATTCTAGGAATGGTGGTCATTTATTTTTCGGTTGTGGCGGTTTTGTCTTGTCGCTTTGGACCTGGCTTTTCTTGTTGTTTTTATTTCGTACAGAACATCTGGCCGGCATGCTTTTGCAGTTATTTGATATCTTTTTTTGTTTTTGTTTTACTGTAGCCATTTCCAAACAATGTTTTTTTTTTTTTTTTTTTCATTTGGCCAGCTTTTTGTTTCTTCTTATCTTGATATAAACCTCCAACATATTTTTTTTTGTTCATATATCATCTATAATACTTTTTTCATATTATTTTACCATTTATGATAGCCACATTCTTTGTATATTGATTCCACTTTTGAACCATGATATTTTTTCCCTTTCCCCTTTTCTACCCATCATCATCATCATCATCGGCAAAAACGCCGAAAATCTAGGAAGGCATGTCACGTAGCCTCCTTATGGGCTGCAACGTCTCAACTTTCCTCATTTCTCACCAGCTCTTCCTAAGTTTTGCACCGCCGTTCGATATTTCTATGCTGGGGTAAAATATCCCTATTCCTACTCCCCCCCCCCTCTCTATCTTCTTCTTCTTCTTCTTCTTCTTCTTCTTCTTCTTCTTCTTCTTCTTCGCTGTGATGGAGAGAAACAAAAGAGAAAAATGAAGGACGTTCCACATTTCTTTCGCATTTCTTCTTCAGTGTTTGGCCTTAACATGAAGTGATATCTTTCAGCTTTGGGTCTCTACCTCCAATTCTTTTTTTCTGTTTTTATTTTACCTGTCATACCTTGGTTGGTTGCCTTTATCTCTCTCTCTCTCTCTCTCTCTCTCTCTCTCTCTCTCTCTCTCTCTCTTTCTCTCTCTACATATATAATGTATATATATATATATATATATATATATATATATATATATATATATATATATATATATATATATATATTACGTTTTTGTGTTTTTTGTATATATAAATATATAATATAATATTATATATATATATTATATATATGTATATTGTTGTTGTGTTTTTTGTATATATAAATATAGTAGCGTCAACGTGTTTCTGACAGGAATCTTAATCGTTAGATTAGCCAAAGGACAACGCCATTAACAATTGCCCTCAATGAATATATGATTATATGTATTTGTATAGTGTATATATTACATGTGCGTATATATAATATATATATATATATATATGTGTGTGTGTGTGCGTTATTATATATATAAATATATATATATATAATATTGGTTGTGAATGTTGATACCGTTTTTGTAAAAATATTTCCCTAGATTATTAGAGAGAGAAATCTCTGTAGAAGTTATTGGGAATCACGTTCCAGCCTCTGATATTTTATCCGGTCATCTTTTTTTTTATGATTAGGATTTTATCCAGAGAGAGAGAGAGAGAGAGAGAGAGAAGAGAGAGAGAGAGAGAGAGAGAGAGAGAGAGAGGAGAGAGAGAGAGAGATCCTGGAATGGAAATTGTTTTTGTTTCAATAATTTTTTTTATTCAGAAATCTGCCTGTGAAAAAAAAAAATACGGTAACCATTTGTTGTATTATTTAGAAATAATTTCCAAATTTAGCAGAACGTTTTATGATTTACAGTACGCTGTGTTTTAAAAAAAAAGCTTATTTATATACGGATTGAAAACAAGATATTTGAAGTGGATTGAGGTAAGTTGTCCTGGATACCTACTCCTGTAGTTATAAAAAATATACGCATATTTATACTCGACGGTGTGTTATTTTCTGAACGGTATTTATGTTTGTTTACGTCTAGATTCTCTACTCTTTATGCATTCAACTAAATATATTAGTGATATACAGCTGCTATAATTATTGCTTCTTTTGGAAGAACATCTAAAACTGATATTTAGGGTGAAACGAACATTTGTTCGATGCATAATTTAAACTTTATTTCTCGTCAAATTAACTCCAATGCTTAATTAACCATGAATTTTATAATGATATTCTTTAAGGTTTAAAGATTACTCATGAATGGCAGAGGCAAGAGACAGTGACAATGTCCTGATCTGCGCCTAAACCCTATATAAGCTCTCCCCCCCCCCCACATCCTAACCTCACAAGGATAGTGAGGTTGCAGACACTACAAGAAACTATCGAGCTTGAGCAGATCTCGAATCCCACTTCAGCAAATCATCAGGGCTGGGACGTTTCTAATAGGCTATCTCGACCCATACGACTTAAAAAATTACTTAAGCTTGGCAACGCTCCCAGTATGAACTATTATCGTTGTATGTATTTAGTTATGTTACGACTCTGTACCTTCCTTTTTCGTAGACCTGAATGCAATTTTATTACTATACTTGCTGTAGTGATGTTATATGTGTATTTCAGTCACTGGTTTTCCACATGGGTTAAACAAATGTTCTAGAGTAAATAGTGATAGGAGAACGTACTTTCAAAATAATTTCTGGGAATGCACATTCAAAGCAGTGATTGAATTTAGATCTTGGAGTGCAGTTTGTTTATAATAATTAGAACCAATGGGTCTTTATATTTTTCGGATACTTTTTTTATTGATGTTTTCGTATTTATTTTATAAATATTTTATTATTATTATTATTATTATTATTATTATTTATTATTATCATTATTATCATTACTTGCTAAGCTATAAACCTAGTTAGAAAAGCAGGATGCTATAAGCCCAGAGACCCCAAGAGGAAAAATAGCTCAAAGAGCAAAGGAAACAACGAAAAAATAAAATATTTTGAGAACAGTAACAACACTAAGATAAATATATCCCATATAAACTACAAAAACTTTAAGAAAACAAGAGGAAGAGAAATTGGATAGAATAGTGTGCCCAAGGTGTACCTTCAAGTAAGAGATCACTAACCCAAGACATTGGAAGACCATGGTACAGAGGATATGGCACTACCCAAGACTAGAGAACAATGGTTTGATTTTGTAGTGTCCTCCTAAAAGAACTGTTTATCATAGCTAAAGAGTCTCTCCTACCCTTATCACTAGGAAAGTAGCCACTGATCAATTACAGTGCGGTAGTTAACCCCTCTGATGAAAAAGAATTGTTAGGTAATTCAGTATTGTCAGGTGTATGAAGACAAAGGAGAATCTGTAAAGAATATGCCAGACTATTCGGTATATGTGTAGGTAAAGGGAAAGTGAACCGTAACCAGAAAGAAGGATCCAATGTAGTACTGTCTGGCCAGTCAAAGGACCCCAAAACTCTCTAGCGGTAGTATCTCAACGGGTGGCTGGTTCCCCGGCCAACCTACTACTAAATTCTTGGAGGTAATGATGACTTTTTATTTTAGTCAATGTAAAACATTCTATCTATTACTCAGCACAAATTATAAGTATTTGAACATGTACAGTGTATACTCATATATTAATCTATGCATGAAATTAGCATGATACGGTGTAGTTAAGTAAAATAAAATATTGAGTAGCCCAAATTAATTGTTGTTGCTCACTGTCAGCCTAACACTCATACGCACATGCACACACATACACACACACACTCACACACACATATATATATATATATATATGTGTGTGTGTGTGTGTGGTGTGTGTACATATATATATGCATATATATATATGTATGTGTTTGTGTTTTGGTGTATATATTTACATACATATATGCAACAACGTAATACAAAACTGATTTGGTATAAGAAATTTTTCAAAAGAGAGAGAAAAATGTTACGAAAATAGCAAATCCACGTAATCTATATCAGCGAGCATAAACAGTTCACAGAGAATTGCGGGCAGAAAAACGGCTCGTAAATGCTTTCATGATCATACTTTTACGTACAATATCAATTAAGGTGGTTATAACCAAGCTCTTTCTTTTAAAAATCTCTTTCCTAAGGTCTTCATTCATTCTTTACTCGGGGATAATCGGAACCTGTATGATACCCAGAGCGATTCCGGGTGAAACAGACCGGGTTACCGGTTGCCGGGGTCGGTTTAATGAATATTTTCCAGATTGTAAAATTCAAGTAACTGTACTAAATGAGAGTTTGCAGGAACCTGTTGTAGCAGTGAGCTGACACCATGTTTAAGTTTATTTTATTAAGGTGACCCCGATGCCTGACCACTTCCTCGCCGTAGGGGGGACCAAGTTAAGGAGATTTAGCTTTGTTAGAGATTTAGCCTTCTATTGCATGGACAGATGAGATGCTTATTTATCTCTCTCTCTCTCTCTCTCTCTCTCTCTTCTCTCTCTACACGTTCACAAGCACACATACCTGCGCATATATATATATATATATATATAGAATATATATTTATATATATATACATATATGTATATGTATGTATATATATATATATATATATTGTATATATATATATATATATATATATTTGTGTGTGTGCTCGCACACCTGCGCCACGTTGGTGCGTGTGTACGTACGTGTAGTATATGCCGTTCTGGTTTACACTTACTTTTGATTCTTTTCCAATATTTTATATTTGCAGTGGTGTCCTTCAGTGCAGTTTACTACCTTTAACATCCTTTTTATTAGTGTTCCTCGTCAGACTCTTTTTTTTTTTTTTCTATTTTCAGCCCCCGCTAATGTACGAGTCGTTTTTAACCTTCAGTAATATATTTTATTTCATATATAAAGTATGAAAATTTAAGACTGGACATAAGGGAATCGTTATAAAGCTAACTATCCCATCGTTTCCTCGTGTCTGTTGTTCATATTTTCTGTGGTAATATTTTCTATGTTTGCATTCACTACCGGTAGATTCTATAAAATAAATCGTAGGAAAAGTTCACCAGCATTACATAAAGTTAGTTAGTTAGGTAGTTATTATTATTATTATTATTATTATTATTATTATTATTATTAGGGGAAATAATTTATTCCTGTTGAAAATAGAATATGAATTTGTACATTTCCACGTTATAGTTAATCTCTCTCTCTCTCTCTCTCTCTCCTCTCTCGTCTCTCTCTCTCTCTCTCTCTTGACATTCCAGCCACGTGCGGTGCCCCTGCAGAGCAAAGAGCCCATTACCTACCTTGGCGAGTCTCATCTTCTGCAATTGCTTTGATGCACCTAGAGAGAGAGGAGAGAGAGAGAGAGAGAGAGAGAGAGAGAGAGATTTTAGAAAATATTATTCCTCGTGAATTTAATTGAGGATGAATTTGAAATTCTTTTGTAGGCACTGATTCGAAGCTAAATTTTAAAAGAACCATAAATAGGATCTGTATTTTGTATGTAAGACTTTCAAAATTCTCTCTCTCTCTCTCTCTCTCTCTCTCTCTCTCTCTCTGCTACATCTTTAAAGTGAACTTATAAATGTAACATTAAACAAGGTTACTTTTTCCCTCTTAATTTTCTGTTTACATGAGGACCATGCCGCGGGTGTCGTCCCTCAAGGAGAGAGGCCACTGGAAAGTTAATCAGGAGGCTCCCTTGGGTCTCATGATATTCTCTCATGTATTAAGCCGAAGGTCAAATTGACACTGCTCTCTCTCTCTCTCTCTCTCTCTCTCTCTCTCTCTCTGCAGATCTTATGAAAGGCTATATAAAATATCTTCTCTGAAATGACTTTTGTTAATTTCCAGACCATAAATTTTAAGAAAAATATTTTTTTTTTCATTGAAATTGAAGGAAATTTTAAGTAATTGAAATGGATAATGGTTAAAAATATTAATTTATTAAGATATTTTTGGATTCTTTTTTTTCTTCTTTTACGGCTTACCTCTGAATGATAGATATTCAAATATTCATAGTGGCTAGGTTTTTTTTTTTAAAGAGTTAGATGACAGTAATTCGGTTTCAAGATGGAGAAAGGTATAAATTTTAGAAATGAATGATTCATAGAAAGTTATTAAAAAACTCGATGGACAGATATTTGTTTTTACGTTATTGACGCGAACAGAAGGTATTGAATTATGGTAAATTTACGAATCATATAACTTATTGGTTAAATTAGGGATTTGAAAAATGACGCTATTTGAGTATTATTGACATTGTAGAATTAAAGAAATATTTATCAGCTCTAAGACAGAAGTTAATGGTACGGGATGAGACGTCATAACACGCATGCTGGAAAAAAAAAAAAAACTTTAATTTAAGTGTTGAGAAGTTGATGTGAATTTGAGAAAATTTTGCATTCTGTTTGATAGTTTAAAAAAAAATTCCCATTGTTGTTCTTTTTATTGTGAGAATCTAATGTATATT
>NC_090761.1:45761848-45778177 GCF_036898095.1 Palaemon carinicauda
AGATGCTATAAGCCCAAGGGCTCCAACAGGGAAAAATAGCCTAGTGAGGCAAGGAAACAAGGAAATAAAGAAACTACAAGAGAAGGATAAATCATCAAAATAAATTATTTATAGAACAGTAACAACATTTAATTAGATCCTTCACATATAAATGATAAAAACTTAGAAAAACTAGAGGAAGAAAAATGTGATAGAACAACATGCCCAAGTGTACCCCCAAGCAAGAGAATTTTAATCCAAGACAGTGGAAGGCCATGGTACAGAGGCTATGGCACTACCCAAAACCAGAGAACAATGGTTTAATTTTGTAGTGTCCTTCTCGTAGAAGAGCTGCTTGCCATAGCTAAAGAGTCTCTTCTACCCTTACCAAGAGGAAAGTAGTCACTGAGCGATTACATTCCAGTAGTTAAGCTCTTAAGCGAAGAATTGTTTGGTAATCTCAGTGTTGCCAGGTGTATGAGGACAGTGGAGATTGTGATAAGAATAAGCCAGACTATTCAATGTATGTGTAGGCAACGACAAAATGAGCCGTAACGAGAGAGAAGGATCCATTGTAGTACTGTCTGGTTAGTCAAAGGACCCAATACAAGATAGCAGGTTTTCACTATGTAATAATATAAGAAAAATAACCACAGCATCAATTTATTAGATATCGATTTAAGAGCGACGATAAATGCTTCATACTTTCAAGTTAGAAATGTATTTTTGGATGTCTATGAGTTGCTCCAGGTTGGAACATATGCCTACATACGTACTGTATATACAGACACATATACATATATTTATTATTTATTTATTCATTATGACATTCATTAGACTTCAATTGCCTTATTCTTTTGAGTATTTGATTCATCCAATGTTTTTTTTCTTTTTTTAATTGTCTTAAGTTCCTTGTTTGGGTTTCAACGTACCTAAGTTGTTTTCGTTGCACCACCATTAACCTTTATTGTTTTAACACAATTTTATATTATAAATACTTCGCTACTCCAAGGCATTAATACACCGTTCTGATTATGACAAATTCCCCAGTATGTTTCATCGTTTGTACTTTTGCAAATTATCTATTTCTTAGATTTGCACAAAAAAGGGTATTGAAAATGAAAGAGACAGAAATCATAACTATATGGAAAGAAAGCAAAATTCCCATGGAAATACTAAAAGAATCCTTGTGGAGGTGGTGCCATCAATGTAGGCATTACTAGGGCCTTTGCAACGTTCCTTTGCCCCCTCCCCCCTGCACTTCATTTATATACTCCTAATCCCCTCTGTTTACGCCAAATGTCTCCGTTTTTACTGTCCAGCCTCTTCTAAATTTTACTCCTTAGTGCAGTCTCTGGATTTTCTCCAAGCTGCTCTTGGAAAGTGAAAGGCCTGACAGGCCCCAGCACCGGACTGTATAAGCCAAGCTCAAAACTTCAATCCAAAAGATTGAAAACGTTCAAGGTAGAGGGCAAAATATGGCTGGTAAACAAAACTTGTATGACATAAAGGAGCACTTGAAAAGAGGAGTAGCGCATTTCAGGAAAATTTCACTAAACGAATTGGCTGCTTAGACGATAATGTAAATAGAAAACGAATTGATAACTTTACCAAAACGAGTGAGTTTAGGCTCAGATGATTAAAAACTATCAAAGGATTTGAAAATACATAAAGAAAAAAGGAAAATTAGTCAATTGAATTGAAATCAATTTGTAAGATGTGTAAAGATGCAGGAGTATAAGGGTTAAGATTTATATAATACGAGAACTATAAATAGAAAGATGGAAAGAAAATGTACATATGGGGCAAATTACTCATTGTAGACAACAGTGAAAGAGTCAATAGAATTTAACTATTAAATCAAAGATTGGAAAACGAAACATCGGCCGGAGGAATGAATACCCTTTGGATAAATTCCGCGCCGACTTGTTTGAAATTCCCCAGATGGATGCGACGTGTAATCGGAGAATATGCAAGGGAAGAACCGTCATCTCCCGCCCTTAACGCAGCTATAAATCATCATTACATTGTGTTATCCTCCTGCCGACGCGTTACAAATCCTCCCTGATTCAAACATCTTTTCTCCCACGGCGGAATTGTCTGTGATTGGGGGAATTTGGCCCTCGTACTCCCACGCCCGCACACGAATACTCACCCTTCTTACCTTCCCGGGGGCGAGGAGGTGTATATGTTCCAGAAAATCGTGAACTTCTGTAACACTGCTTGTGAATTAAAAATTTACTATCATTGTAACATTTTACAGAACTCATTATTAGCTCTCTCTCTCTCTCTCTCTCTCTCTCTCTCTCTCTCTCTCTCTCTCTCTCTCTCTCTCTCTCTCTCTCTCTCGAGTTCAAGAATAAGTTGGACAATATCATAAGAACTTTCTAAATGCTTAAACTAAATCTCCCTACCAACGAGCAAATGGAGTCTCCGCGGACGGACTAAAAGGTCTTAGAGGCATCCAAAATCCTTGTAACTCTCTCTCTCTCTCTCTCTCTCTCTCTCTCTCTCTCTCTCTCTCTCTCTCTCTCTCTCTCTTTCTTTCCCATGGCCTTTCCTCGCCATGTTTTCAGAGGAGCGATAGCAAGAATAGTCGATGTGGCTCAAAGACTAGGATTGATTACAGCCGTATGTAGGACGCCCGTGGTTGTTGGATGGGCGTGGAGAAGTTGGATTACGCGAAGAATCAAGTTGAAAAGTATTCCAGGATGAATTTTAATGGTAAAGAATGGACTGAAAGATTGGAGTAAGACATTTAACGGGTTTTTTTTTGTTTTTATATGCAATGACGTTCTTAACTTTAGTTATCAATTCAAATTAGTTTTTTGATTTACTGATATTCTTTAAGTAATTTTCTGTGCTTGTTTCCTTGTTAAGTGGGTTTTTTTGACATTGCAGAGTTTGTTGTGAAGATTATATTTCACGTTATATGGATGAATGAGTTATAGTAGAAATGACAATAGTAGAAGTAGCGGTAATGGTAGTAATATTGTTCATTAAATATTTTCATATAGCCTGACATCTACAGCGGGTTTCAAAGATTTATAGAGTATAATCTCCTTAGAAATTTTTATATTTTCTGATGCAGGTTCATAAAGGAATTTTGACCATTTATAAATAGATTCCCATTTCAGATCTTTTATCATGAGAAATGCAAGAAGCATTACATCCTGGGAAGAACTTTTGTTGTGTGGCACAAGAGATTAATTATACTAGAGGTATTAGTCTAATTTATAACTCGTGGTTCATCGTGATCGTCCTCTACAACATCATGATAGTGAGTGAGAGATACGATTATTGAATCTCATGGTCTTGTTTCATGTTGAAAAAATAGTCCTTCAAAATGGAAGATTTAAACAGGCTAATCTTTGCTATATATTTTCTGTCCTATGCAGAGATGATATTCATACAACCATCTTTTATTGTTAATTGAAAAATTTCCTCATTCTATGCAAGAATGATTGTGGAAATATTTTCCTTCCTTTTTACGATTTTCAGAACTCATATAGTGAGGCAACATGGTTACTGCCTCGTGAGGTGCAACTGTGAAATGTGTTTAAAATATGAGCTAGTTCATCTTCCTTGGAGTAATACTAATTACAAACCAATAGCTACAATTTTTTTTTTTTTATAGCTTCTCATGATACATTGGTCAATACCTATGGTATGCATATAATCGTCATGGAATTGTACATGGAATATTTTTTAGCTACTGTATGCATGAATATGGTGTGTATATACATATGTGTATTTTATTAGGCTGTATTATATTATAGGTACTAGGTTGGTCAGGGCACCAGCCACCCGTTGAGATACTACCACTAGAGAGTTATGGGGTCCTTTGATTGGCCAGACAGTACTACATTGGTTCCTTCTCTCTGGTTACGGTTCACTTTCCCTTTGCCAACACATACACCGAATAGTCTGGCATATTCTTCACAGATTCTCCTCTGTCCTCATATACCTGACAACACTGAGATTACCAAACAATTCTTCTTCACCAAAGGGGTTAACTACTGGACTGTAATTGTTCAATGGCTATTTTCCTCTTGGTAAGGGTAGAAGAGACTCTAGCTATGGTAAGCAGCTCTTCTAGGAGAAGGACTCTCCAAAATCAAACCATTGTCCTGTAGTCTTGGGTAGTGCCATAGCCTCTGTACCATGGTCTTCCACTATCTTGGGTTAGAGTTCTCTTGCTTGAGGGTACACTCGGGCACACTATTCTATCTAATTTCTCTTCCTCGTGTTTTGTTAAAGTTCTTATAGTTTACATAGGAAATATTTATTTTGATATTATTCTTAAAATATCTATTTTTTCCTTGCTGGGCTATTTTCCCTGTTGGAGCCCCTGGGCTTATAGAATTCTGCTTTTCCAACTAGGGTTATAACTTAGCAATTAATAATAATAATGATAATAATAATAATGATATCCTAAAACTAGCCTGATAATAATAATAATGATATCCTAAAACTAGCCTACTCATCGCGAAAATCAAATCCGTGTATGTGCTGGAAGGGTAACTAATTCTTGAGCCGTCCTCCTCCCACCAACGACTACCTGAGAAGGTTTGAATCTTAGGTTATTCGACCGTTCATTGTTGAATGGACAGGGATTATGCTGGCTTTTTATATAATTCATATTTCCTGGACTCCATATTTCCTGGACTCCATTCATCTTTTCACTATCTCCGATTAGAATTTTTTTTTACTTTTTTGTGACGAGAAGAAATTCTTCTGTAAACCTTGGGAAAGGGGTTTGGTATTGTCTCAAGTTATTGCGTTACTTCAGTCTCCGATCGCTTTGTGAAAGGTATATTTTGGAAGAGGAAATTAAGGATATTTTTATCAGTATTTTGGGTTTATGCTTTTTTTTTCAGTACTCTTAATATCATGTGAAGCTCTTCTGATTAGATCACACTTATCATCGGTATTATTGATTTTACTAATGACTGACTTATTAACTCAGGCCTTTTTTTTTTTTTCATAATTCTTGTCATAATTATTATTACTTGTATCGCCTTTTCTACTGTCGTTATTGAATCTCTTAACATTTTCATTGCTCTTATTGCTATCATTATCGTTTACATTGATATTGATATAGTCTTGATGTGATTATATTTAATAATTTCTGGCGATTTCTTAATAGTGTCATTTTCCCCTAGGTTCTTGGTGGCATGAAGATGTTCTTTTTAGGTTAATAAAATAAATTGTCTTCTTCATCATATGATATTCTACTTCACCTTGTAATCTTACCTTTTATTGGTTATTTAAAACTCATGAGCATGGTAAGGGGGATGTTTAGCCACCCTATGGACCAATTTTATGGCCATTCATAGTTGTGCTACATTAAAATTTATAATTTCTTCATTATGTAACCAAGGATTCATTCTTTATTGGAGAGAGTTTTTCGACCCAATGATTTTACTTTGACCTCACATTCTCTGGGATTCTTCATCTGACATGACAAGTGTTTTTTTTTTTTTTTTTTTTTTTTTTTTTTTTTTTTTTTTTTTTTTTTTTTTTTCATATATGCTAGGTTGTCTTAAGGTGAATACCTTTCATTGTGCGCACTTGTATTTTATGTGCGTGAGACTCCTAGTGGAAAACGCGTAATCAGCTGCTCTTTTAAATAAATGACAATGACTTCGTACCCTTTGGGAGGTATCAAAGTATTATCTGCCGCTTGGAGTAGTCAAGCGACGTCAAGACATCGCCCCACGGATTTTATGAGCTCTGCTCTCTAAGGACTCTTCTGACCGTGTCCCCAAGTCATTGCTTGAAAGGAGAAAAAAAAAAAAAAACACCGGTTGTTTAATCCTGCGAATATTTCTAAGATTTATATAGGGGTGAAAACATCTGGCGTTTAATTCACTGAATGATCCCATGACGCAATTGGACTGAAGGTATAAACTGCGTACGTTTGAGCACGCCATGCAATAGAAATCACTAACTGCCCGTTTAATTCATTTACATTTATTTCATAGCATTTGCGGTTATTTTTTTTTTTTACAGATGACACTACTATCCTTGAAGCTATGCAAGGCGAACAAAAAGTAATTTTTTTTTAAGTTGAAAAATAGCCATTGAGGTATATATAACTAATGTTTATTGTTCACATTTATTGGAAGGTTACCTACTTATAGTGATCCCGGTTTCAGGACAGTTATAAATGTAACATTCGGATAAGAAAGTTGAAGTATGTTAACGGGAAGTAGGTAGAATTGACAACTTGAAAAGACTTCATGTTGAATTATATGCTCTAGTTCTCGATCTACAATTACGTGAAACGGCTAGCAAAGGAGTATAAACTGCATTTGTACAATAAACATTTTTAAAAGATTTTATTATTATTATTATTGTTATTATTATTATTATTATTATTATTATTATTAGTAGTAGTAGTAGTAGTAGTAGTAGTAGTAGTAGTAGTAGTAGTAGTAGTAGTAGTAGTGAAGACATCTTTTTCAAAAGGGAAAATTATAGTTGATATATATATATATATATATATATACATATGTATATATGTACATATATATATTATATATATATATACACACACACACACACATATATATATATATATATATATAAACAGTGTATGTCAGAATGTATGAGTATATTATATGCTGTTTATGCATGTGTGCACAAAAATATTGTATGTACAATAACACCCACACCCGGTAACAAACAAGTTTTTTCCACGTTTCCTCCTACCTGTCCATAGGGTGGGATGTTTTACCTAGCACGAGATTGTTTTAATTCCCAGTCCGGTCTACATCTAAATCCTCGAAAGGGGAACACCTTAATTGTCAGTAATTATCGGTTTCTGCATCTCTAGATTAGAGAATTACATTTGGGCGTCGGCTTAGCTATTTCTTATAATTAATCGGCCCCACTGTTGCGAGCCAGGTTTTAAAAGTGTTCCAAGATGGAACTAGGGGGAGGAGGGACTGGTGGAGGGGAGGGATAGCACTTGAAGAGATTATCCCTTAATGCATTTTTTTTTAAATGTTCAACTTTAATGAAAGTTTAGTGTTTTCATGTGGAATTTGTATATATACATGCATACAAGCACATAAAAGTGGGGGGGGGGGGAACTATACACAATATGTAAACGAATGTGACAAAAGTAATTTTCTCATGCTATCGAATATGGCCTGTAAGTTTTACACATATTAATTTCATATTTAAACTTATTTTACCTTAACTATATTTGTGCTTTGTCACATATTCTAACAAATTTTCGTGTTTTCATTAGTATATTTGTAAACTGTGACTAATGGTTAATTTTCTTAATTATGATTTATTTCATTGTTAATCAGATACTGTTTGTTGATCTGTCTTCTTCGTGGCAAATATTCTGTTAATCAATCATAAGCTTTTTTAATATGAGTTATCCAATACGTAAAGATTTGGAATATAAATTCATTTTACTATTAATAGGCATGTTTTTCATAAGGTTGCATTGTGTAGTTTTCTTTCTCTCATGGGAAGCCTGGACTTGCATTAGCTCATCATAAGTCATATCTATAACGGTGGAAAATAAAGAATGTGTTAATAATTCAACTGAGACCTCTTTAACTTAATACCAAGAACTTCAACTATTCGTCCTTGTCCCTTGATAATTATAGATTTCACACTTTCTCATGCCATACTATTCCCATTTTTTAGGTATTAGAAGAAACTTTCGTGAATGGTCATTATATAATTACTTGCTCTAGCACATACATGAAGATTATTGTCTCTGTTTTTGTTTTTTCTTTTATCTGTCTTAAGCGATGAGCCTCTTCAGCGTTCTTCAGTATAGTGGACTTTTGGTATTTCTAAAAAAGAAAGGTTCATTAGAGCTAAAAACGTATTCGAATACGTTTTACTTGACTGTAATAAATGTATTCCTGTTCCTTGTTTTATGTGTTTTTATTTATTTCAAGTAATTGACCTAACGTCCATTTGAATTTAATCAGCATCGAAGTTACTAATATGGTTTAGATTGTCTTATGATTATCGTTTTTATCAATGATATTTCCATATTACATGTAAATGGTCAGTATTGATCATACTTTGGAATTGTGACGATTGTAAGTTTATTAAATTGTATCTGAAATAATTTTCAATATGTGAAGAAGTCCACAATAGAAGTTGAGTGGAATAGCTAAAATTAAATTCATGACATATTAACATGCTCTCTCTCTCTCTCTCTCTCTCTCTCTCTCTCTCTCTCTCTCTCTTCTCTCTTCTCTCTCTCTCTCTCTCTCTCTCTCTCTCTCTCAACAGTTATGGTATTATTGGTTATTTAGTTATTGCTTACTTCTGACATTTTTTCTTATGATTGTTCACCAATTATGTCTTACAATAGACACTTAGATTAGATTTGTTTTCTACTGAAGGCATTATTGCCTATATTTATCGAGAGATGATTGTCTAATTCAGAGAGCAATGTCTGGAATGAGGTACCCAAGATCTTTCATGTCATTGGTGCAACTATTTAGCTTTCTTTATCTTCTTTATTTCTTCATATTGTCTTTCTTCCCTTTTCTGCCATTTCTACTTTTCCTCGCACTTTACGCAACTAGCGTTACCTCCTTGTTTTTCCTTTGCATCTGCATTTAATTTTCCTTTTCTTTTCCACCTTCGATCTTCCTGTTATTAGTCTTCTTTATTTTCTTATTTTTAATCAGCATACTATTATTTGCTTTTCATTTTTCTCTATTGTCGTCTTATAGTTGTTGCAATAATTCCATATAAAATCCTTTATCTATAAAAGGTTTATAAGATATTTACCATCTTTTATATATTTTTTATCGGAATCACACGTTGTTTAGCGCATAAAACAGTTGAATAAAGGCCCTATCAGTGTCAGTTTCGCCTTCAAAGTAGAGTATTTTTAACATAGGAATGCTAGATGGGCACAGCTCAAATTAAAAACTGATCGTGCCTCAGTTGAACCAAGCAACAAAATATGTAACGGAGATTTGGTCGCCCCGGGTGGGGTGTTACCAGGCTAGGAAGAGTAGGGTAGGTAGTCCCATTCCAAAAGATGGGATAAAATCTCTTCTAGTGATACCATCGTAAGGGGGGAAATAAATTTCGTGAAATAGTATTACATACGCACACATCTATACTGTATGTGTACAGTATGCATACACACACACACACACATATATATATATATATATATATATATATATATATATATATATATATATATATATATATATATATATACAGTATATATATATGTATATATATATATATATATATATATATGTATATATATATATATATATATATATATATATATATATAAAAGCAGCTACTTAACGGTTTCTATCTTAACATATTCAAGAAGTCGTATATGAATGGAAATCTTCGCATTCAAATCTGACCAGGCCCTTCCGGAAATGTATTAAAAACGTTCACCTGGTGTAAATAATTCCTCGTTTGCATGAGAATTCTCAAGCACGGAAGGAAGGGGCCAGATTCAGAATATATTTTAAGGACTGATGAAGATTTGAGTTGAGTGAGATGTAATTAATGCCGTCCTCTGGCGGAAAATCACCGGAAAATGTGTTGCAGCATTTTAGGGCCCAAGTCCATTGGGAATTGCCTGTCATAAATTGTTGGTTGTCCTTGTCTCACCTTCTGTGCTAACTGCATTTTAAAAGAAATATACAGTATCTCTCTCTCTCTCTCTCTCTCTCTCTCTCTCTCTCTCTCTCTCTCTCTCTCTCTCTCTCAACTGAGACAAGATCGTTTATTAATAACAGGCGTTAACTATATTGTTTGACTTTGAAGTTTTCCCTGAATCCTTGGATTTATTTCTGTTACTCATATTGCATTTTTCTTTGTTATTCAGTTTTATTTTTCATTAGGTAAGTTTTTCAGACTTTTGAGACCAAAAAGGCCCTAAATTCACCATAATCAGCTCTTTGTAATTGATGTTATTTCGATATGTTTTTATTTTATTCTATTCCATTCCCCTTTAATATTACCATGTTGGGAATTATGTCAACTAATATGCAGGGGATAAAGCGTATGTATGGATAGGAAATGAAGTGACTGAGTGGTTTCCAGTGAGAGTTGGGCTACGACAGGGATGTGTGAGGTCGCCATGGATGTTCAATTTGTTTTTTGAAGGAGTTGTAAGAGAGGTGAATGCTCGTGTGCTTGGTCGAGGATTGAGAGTGATCTTGAGTAAGAGGTTTGTGGATGGTACTGTATTGGTTGCAGACTCGGTGGAGAAGCCGAGTCTATTAGTGACAGAGTTTGGAAGGATGTGTGACAAAAGGAAGTTGAGAGTTGATGTGAGTAAGAGTAAGGTTATGAGATGGACGAGAAGGGAGGGTGGTGCTAGATTGAATGTCATTTTGAATGGAGAGTTACTTAAGGAAGTAGATCATTTTAAGTACCTAGGGACTGTTTTTGCTGCAAATGGTGGACTGGATGTAGATGTACGTCAGAGAGTGAATGAAAGATGTAAAGTGATAGGGGAAGTCAAGGGAGTGGTAAAGAATAGAGGGTTAGGAATGAATGTAAAGAAAGTTTTGTATGAGAAAGTGGTTGTACCAACTGTGATGTATGGATCGGAGTTGTGAGGGATGAAAATGACTGAGAGACAAATTTAATGCGTTCGAGATGAAATGTCTGAGGAGTATGGCTGGTGTATTTCGATTAGATAAGGTTAGAAAACGAACTAGTGAGGGTGAGAACGGGTATAAGAAATGTATTAGTAGCTAGAGTGGATATGAATGTGTTGAGGTTGTTTGGCTCTGTAAAGAATGGCTGTCTGCTGAAGAAGGTGATGAATGCAAGAGTTGATAGGTAATAGGAGGAAAGATATGAGAGAGGCAAAAGAGCTTGGCAGAAATAGGAATGAAGGGTGAGCAATTGTGATGCAGTTCTGATAGGCCCTGCTGCTTCCTCCTGACGCCTTGGTGAACGTTGAGATAGCAGCAGTAGGGGATTCGGCATATGAAGCTTCATTTGTGGTGGATAACTGGAAAGGTGGTCTGTGGCTCCTTAACAGTACCAACCAAACTCGGCTGAATCCCTCGTCAGGCCGGGAGGAACCAAGAAAAGAAAAATCACTTTTGTTCTTTTTTTATGGCGGCTACCCCTGAAATTGGGGAAAGTGCCATTATAGATAGGGAGATAGATATATAGATAGATAGAATATTCAGCATATTTATGCATTGCTTAGCTTATGATGTAACTATTGTCATGCTCATCTAAAGTACGTGAAAGATATTGTTTTTGAAAACCTCTCTCTCTCTCTCTCTCTCTCTCTCTCTCTCTCTCTCTCTCTCTCTCTCTCTCTCTCTCCTCTCTCTCTCTCTCTCTCTCTCTCTCTTCACGGAGCTTTGAGTTGCATTCATGAGCGCATTTGTTTAATGAACTCATTCTTTCACTCGTCGTATCTGCTGGCCATATCAATGGGAGTGCTGTTGTAAACCGTCCGGTCTTTTACGACCTATATTGGTTACTGTTTTTCCCATTGGGTTTTATTTGGTGTTGAGGGCCCGTATTCAGCTTACGTGAATTCATCGTTATTGTATCGCCACGATTTGTCCATCTATATTTTCTGGATTTTTGTTTGAATAGAGTTAGCTCATTTCATATTCGCAGAGAATGGTCTTTTCAGATCAGTGGTTTGTATTAGCATTCTCGTTATTTTCTTGCAATGTTGTACTCAGTGTTTGAATTAGTAAGTTACTTCTACATTCAAAGCTGAGGCAAAATTTATAGGAGCAATCTAGCTTTAGGTCATAACTTTTCCCATCAATAGAGTAGAAGTCACAGCAATCAAGTTAACACCAAGGAAAATTCCAAAAACCCAGGTGAAACCTCAGAAAATTGTAAATAGTCCAGTCGAAGTGGCAGAAAATACTTGAATCTAAATTAACCCCAGAAGAAGTAAATAGTTTTCACCAATGCACGCAAGTAAAAAAATAGGTTTATAGATTAAAGACAGTATTTAGGAACTTCTAAATATCAACTAGCAGTAGGTTTTATGATCAGTAAAGAAACAGCAATTAGTGTTCCAGCATTACAGGCAAAACAAAGGTTTCCTGGAAATCCAGGTCATAAAAAGTAATCTTTTCAAAGATATAGAGAAGCGAAACAAATTACCAGCATTCTACGAAAACGGATGTGTTTTTCAGCAATTGAAACAAATTATTATTATTATTATAACTTGCTAAGGTACAACCTTAGTTGGAAAAAGCAGGCTGCTATGAGCCCAATGGCTCCAACTGGGAAAAATACCCCAGTGAGGAAAGGAAACAATGCCATGAATAAACTACAAGAGAAGTAATGAGCTATTGAACACAGATATAAAATATCTTTTCCTCATTGCCGAAACCACATGAAATGTTTCGAAATTCAATGCCCAATTCAGAGGTTTTCAAAACATCGATTTTTTCCAATGATCTACAAATCTTGATTTCCAACACCCACTCTTCAGTTGGTTCCCTGATCGTGTTTCTCGCCGATTTTATGTAACTCTTGATCGCCCACTCGTTTTCTTCCTCCGCTTACATACACGCATTCATTGCCCTTCCCTCGCTTTGTAAACACTGCCCCTCCCACTTTTATTTTACTCCCTCCCTTTCTTCTTTCTTCCCATTCTTTATGAGCTGTTTCTGTGTTGCTTTGTGTGCTTCAGATTTTGCAAGGATATTATGGGAGTCCCTTGGAAGCTATAATTCTGATCTGTTGTTTGCAACGATTAATCGGTGATCTGATTTTCCTCCGCAACTAAACTTCACGAGAAAATTTAGATTTGATTAAATCTGTTTTGTTTTTTCTCACTTCTTACAGTATTCATAATTTCATAACATTTTATAAATGAGTCGAGAAACGTTTAGAAAGTATATAACCAATTCTGACCTTGAAAATCAGTTTTATTGTGAAATAGAAATAACAATCAAAGACAGTCCAATCCCCCCCCTCTCTCTCTCTCTCTCTCTCTCTCTCTCTCTCTCTCTCTCTCTCTCTCTCTCTCTCTCTCTCTCTCTCTCTCTCTCTCTCTCTCTTCGTCATTTAGGAATCGTTTAAATTTTCAAAAAAAAAAAAAATCGTTGAAAAAATAGGTGTCTCAAGAAAGGGTTAAGGCAATATTCGCTGCCAGATGCATTCTCTAAATGCTATATCAAAGATAAGCTATGTGTAGTTATATCTTATACAATAACATAGTGAGATCACCATGAAAAGTCCGTCGACCTTCCCCATCCTTACACTCTCCTGTCTCTTCGCACCTGCCTTACTCCTCGCTTCACACAGATTACTTTGAAGACCACAATCCAACATTGTGTCTTGACATATCTGAATGTGTATCAATTTTGTGCCCAAGACTTAGTGCAGTTATTATTCTTTCCCTTAAGTTGAAAACAGCGTTAAAGACACCGTGCAAATTCTGTGCCTTCTGCCATCCCTTATTTTTCTCATAGCGCCCTGCGTCAAGGGTGATATGAATGTCATTCCGTCATTTGATAAGAGCAAAAAGGTGATTAAGGTAAGTTGGGAATGCTATGCTAATGATAGTCTATCATTAAAAGGATCTCCCGAGTACTTGTTCCAGTGCTTCCGTACCTTGATGTTTTGATTACCAATGACATTGCAACATTTTCCAGTACACTGTTAAAGAAAATCGTAATTTTAAACGGAAATTCTCCGTAGAAATATACGGTTCTCAGCCGTATTTCAGTAAAATACAGGTGAGTGTAATTTTACCCTACTTTATTATTACCTTTTATGGGTTGTTGACCGTAATATCACTGCTTTACGCCAATATATCCGTTTCTGAAACGGTAAATGCATGGCAACATTTATTCCAATACTTTTGCCTTTTTTTTACAACACATTTTTAACAATGTACATCACACATACGTACATCAATAAGGTTTTTTTTTTTTTATATTTGACATTTTAGCGTGCTTTGATTGAAGGAGAATATGATAATAGGCAAAATGTATGAAGGTTAGTTGATTATCAGGAAAAAAAACGATATTCAAACCATTATTATTATTATTATTATTATTATTATTATTATTATTATTATTATTATTATTATTATTATTAGATGCTAAGCTACAACCCTTGTTGGAAAAGCAGGATGCTATAATCCCACGGTCCCCAACAGGGAAAATAGCCCAGTGAGGAAAGGAAATGAAGAAAAATAAAATATTTTAAGTATAGTAACTACATTAAAATAAATATTTCCTATAAAAATTATAAAAGAGGAAGAGAAACTAGATAGAAGTGTGCCCGAGTGTACCCTCAAGCAAGAGAACTCTAACCCAAGACAGCGGAAGACCTTGGTACAGAGGCTATGGCATTACCCAAGACTAAAGAACAATGGTTTGATTTTGGAGTGTCCTTCTCCTAGAAGAGCTGCTTACCATAGCTGAAGAGTCTCTTCTACCCTTACCAAGAGGAAAGTACAGTAGTTAACCTCTTGGGCGAAGAATAATTGTTTGGCAATCTCACTGTTGTCAGGTGTATGAGGACAGAGGAGAATCTGTAAAGAATAGGCCACACAATTCGGTATCTGTTTAGGCAAAGGGAAAGAACCGTAACCAGAGAGAATGGTCCTATGTAGTACTGTCTGGCCAGTCAAAGGACCCCATAACTCTAGCGGTAGTATCTCAACGTGCGGTTGGTGCCCTTTTCTTTAATATATTTTGAAAAGAGCTGTATGTGAATATTATTTGATTGACATCTGGGTGAAGCAAAAGTACAGTAGTGGTAGTTTTATAGAGGCTCCAATAAGTTTGCAAAAACTTTTCAATTGTTATTTTTATATATTGATTCGTTATCAGAATGCATTAAGTAGTAGTTGTTTGGGTAATTGTTTGTTCATAGTAATGAAACTGGAAGACTTTTGAGTATATAATGATTGATAGCACTACTGTCCGTGGTAATAAAGAATTAGCTAATTACTTCATTAATATATATAATATGAATGTGTGTAATATATACTGTATATATATATATATATATATATATATATATATATACATATCTATATACATACATATACATATATATTTGTGTGTATGCATATGTATATATATATATATATATATATATATATATATATATATATATATATATATATACACGTATATATAGGTGTATATATGAATAAATGTTTGCTTTATATATATGTATATATATATATATATATATATATATATATATATATATATATATATACACAGTATATATATATATGTGTGTGTGTGTGTGTGGCCATTCAGTGTGAAGCTATTCCTCTCTAAATGATGATGACGCCAGGGAAAAAAAGCACAGCTGTCATTGTCCCAGTTGTTCATTAACTGATGAACAATCTCCGGATCAAAATGTATAACTGAATTTAAAATATTGTTATATGTAGCTATGCAGCTAATGCATTTAATTGTGGGAAGACTACTTCTAATGTCTTCGTCATACATTTAATACTTCCCAAGGGATCCTCATCAAATATTTTGTAGTAATACTTTCGTGAGATTTGGAAGCGCATGGTGATCATTACCAGAGAATTAGGGAGAATAAAAATAATTTAATTCCGGTGGTATCTCCCTTGCCTGGATGCACTTGATGATCTGTTGATCATTACGCAACGTAAGAACTTTTTCTTATATTATATTTTCCCTTTTGGTTGAATACTAACCCGTATCTTTAGGCGACAAGGCTATATTCTTCTTCTGTCTTTCTCCCTTCTGATGTAGAGATTTAATACCTGATGTATCACATCTCATCCATCTTTAACACCATCATCTTTTTTTCACCATCTCTATTGTCAAGGTACCTAATAAATGATTGAAACTTCACAGGAAGAGACAGAAATCGTATTATTCAAGGAATTATATCATATATTTCTCCTTGAATTTAAACAACGAAAATCAATATTCAATGATGTAATCCTTATACGAAAAATAGTTGCAACTGATATGGTTTCATTGAAAGCGACAATATCTTTACACACTACCGAAGAACTTTTGTAAATTATGTGAAGTGACCTTGAAGGAATTTAAGCCACACCTACATTCCTGGGCAGTTTCATGTATCCTCACCAAGTAATGACAATAACCATCGTCTTCTCTAGTCCATTCTCAGTTATTATAACCGTTCCTGTGGCTTATCATTATAGATCGGAGGAAAATTCATGACGTTTAAATCTATTGATTCTCGAAAGGTATCGGCCACATTTTATGCGGCGATCATCGTATTTTGCCATCATAAGCTTCTGATGTAGTGTGATATTTTTGTGGCAACCTGATAAGCTAAATGGGAGAGACTTTTGCGCACATTAAAAAAATAGTTATGAAAGTTGCATATCACACT
>NC_090761.1:45786177-45796177 GCF_036898095.1 Palaemon carinicauda
AAAGCAATGAACTGATTCTTACAGTGTAGTGACATTTTTGTAACCAATGCTTCATCTTTCGATTAACGAAGATAGCAACACTGGGGTTGGGTGACCCCCAAGAAAGGTCACATTTAGATGGAACGTATGTCCTTTGAATATCGATAGGGTAGATCGTGAGACTGGTCGCTTCCTCCACCAAATGTTATTTATTTATTTTTTTTTTTTTTAAATCAGAGGGGTATACATATATGTATATACAGTAGTACCTTGAGTTATGAATTTAATTCGTTCTGAGAGCGCGCTTGCAACTTAAAATGCTCATGTCCTAAAACAATTTTTTCCTATAAAAAATAAATGAAATTCATTCGATGCGTTCCACATATACAAGGATACACGGGAACGAATTTTTAAAGCTTTTGTAATGGTAATTTTTTCATTCCAAATTTTGTTGCCCCTTCCACCTGAACTATATATCATCCCTCTTCTGATGATAGTACAATAGATCTTGATTTTCAATTAATTAGGCTTGCCCAATATCAGAATGAATGCAAACTGATAATTCACAATAAAAACTTGAAATAATTGACAGATTAATATTCACTTTACGTTATAATGAAGTCGTTGCTGGCGTGAGGGAAGAGAAAAAGGAGAAAGAGGTTACTGCTTGGGAAGAAAATCTTCCATGAGAACTTCTTGTAAAATATCGGGTGTTCTCTCTCTTGATTGTCATTCACTATCACTAACTGAATAACTTAATTCACACTTTTGGACACTTGGTCGTCTTTTTTTCACACTCTTCCTTTCAATCATCACAAGGAACCTATCGAGAAACGACTGCGTTTACCTTTTCTTTTAAATGGCTTGGAAATGAGCCATTGCATTGCACGGCCTGGGTCAAGATGTGCGTATGGCGTTCGTATTTAGTTATTTGTTTATCCTATGCTTCTGCACTCATGTACTGCTATCCTCTTTCTTGTGAGCGTTTGGAATCCTTTTGTTGACACATTAGTTACCTTATGGTATTTTGCAGGATTTAGAAAAGATTTGGTCAATCTTGACTTCAAAGTTGAAACGTTTCTTGCGTGGTTCGGTTTTGGGGGACACAAGATGCAAATAATTTATTTTTTCCTTCTTACGTGGTTTGCATTTTCAAGTTTTTTTTTTTTTTCCATTTTATAAATCATTAATTTTTGTTTCCTTTTGTGGCTACTCTGTAATGCCTTACCATTTGCCGTAGATTATTTTTTTTTTAATCATCGGTCCAAATCTCACCATCTGAATATCTGTCATTGGAAGAATTGCCTTCGAGAAATGCATGTGATTGTGTTGGCAGTGTTTTTAAACATTCATTTCAGTGTTCTTTAGAATTTTAAAGTTTCATGTGTGATTATTACGAAAGGGTTGTAGATACACTAAAGGCATCTGATCAAGGTGTCAGGTTTATTTGAAAAGACAGAAATAATTGAGTTTTATGAAATCGTTTGCTGTACGTCTTGGTCTTTTTTTTTCTTTACATAGATATCCGCATCAACGTGGAAATTATGTATTTATGCTTCTGATTTATCAGTAATTTGTAAAATAAAATAAAATTTATGTTTTTAATATATTAATATTTCTTCTTAATAATGAATCACTTGTTACCAGGTTATTTGTCTCGCTTTTACGTGTTCGGATTAGTGTTCCAATTAGTGGAGGACGGAAGGTACTTTCATCCTTATAATTGGAATATATGAAATTGAAATTATTTTTTTTTTTTCTAATGGAAAAAACTTACATTTATAAATCATGTTTGTTTCAAAATACCGTTTTGACAGTACGTTTACTTATTTACCGTAGAATCCGAAGTGTATAAACTCTGACCTTGTTGCTCTTACATGCATGTTCCGGTCAAGTGTATTATATATACGTGTGGGCGCGCGCTCGTATGTCTGTATATATACCATGGGAAAGAGACTAATAATAAGATTGTGATGTGTACTACGTAGTATATGAAATATTTTCTAATTACGGTTACTCTAATTGTACTTTACGATGGAACATTTTATTTTCAAAAGCAGAAGTTTTAGATTTTATCACCCTTTTAGACTTAACTTTTTTATCGGGTAGTGTGCTGCCCAATTGCAACGTGGAAAAGCATTAATTTTGTGTTTATTACGCATGTTCTAATAACATTCTTTGTTTGTGGTGCCATAAATACACCACCTCCACATAAATATATTTGCTTGTATGTATACATGCACACAATGTGAACATGAACATATAAACTGTTCTTCCACGTAATAAGCTGACCTCTCTTCATCCCGGTATATTCGGCATTTAAACTCGAGTGGTTATTCATCAAGCAGGCCGGTCAAAGATAAATTTCTTCAGGTAATAACACACTGGAGCGACTTTTATTTTATGGGGGCGCGTTTATCTATAATGACATTTTGTAATCCGACGAAGTGGGGCATTTTTCAGAATGGTGTCATCGTTCATTAGTCTGTGTAATTAGAGAAGCTTTTATAGCGAACCCAAAATGATCATAAACAACGAAAGGAAAATTATTGCGCCAAGGGAATTCGCGTATCTTTGCATCAGCTCTATATAAATAAACAAGTCCAGTAGCAGACCAGACCAGATTTTCGAGTTATGGTTCTGTTTATGATTGTTTATTTATTTACCCCCTTGGTGTATGCCTTCATTTTTTATGACTTGATGTACGGTTTTAATTTAAATTCCTCTCCTGATGGTCTCTTCAATCGGAATTGTTACTGGATTTAATAGTATTCTTTATATGCCTGTTTTTTCCCCTTTTGAATTTAAACTTCCATTTGCTGTGTTATTAAGTCATTTTGAAGCGTTATTTCATTTTTATTCACTTTTTGTTCTTGTTCTTGTCGTTTTTGTGTTGCTGTTTTGTTAGAATGTTAAATGAAGCAGCAGTGCAATTTTAATTAGGATACTTAACAGTATTCTTTATATTCTGTAGACCTTGAGGGTATTCATGTGCCTTTAGATGTGTCTTATTTTTTCTTGTTGCATTTTATTTTATTTTAACATGATACTCCATTCTGATTAATAGTTTTCTAACTAGTTTTGTCATTTGGATACTTTAAAGAACAATAGAATATGTTTAGTGAATCGTAGGAGATATTCAATAGATGTTTCAGAGAATGGAAATTCTCAAATGTTTTTGAGAGAGAGAGAGAGAGAGAGAGAGAGAGAGAGAGAGAGAGAGAGAGCATTATATAAATAAGTACCCGGGTAATTTGTTCCTTAATGAGTGATCAATGATAGAGAGTAAGATATGCCAGAGTAAGATTGAAACGATGGTTTCTAAAAAGATGGTTTGTAAAAAGAAAAGTTTAGAAAGTTTTAACCCGTAAAAAGATTTAGTTTTATAGTTTCTAGTTAATTTATATATTGGCACAATAACCACGTATTAATAAAGCACACACAATTATCAACGTTCTATATATATATATATATATATATATATTATATATATATATGTGTGTGTGTGTGTTTGTGTGTGTGTGAACTCTGATCCCCGAGGTCGATAAGAGAATCCAGACTTTAAGGTTTTAGAATAAATAGCTTATTTGAATATATATATATATATATATATATATATATATATATATTTATACAGTATGTATATATATATATATATATGTGTGTGTGTGTGTGTGTATATATATGTGTGTGTGTGTATGTGTGTATGTGGATTCTGATCCCGAGGTCGATAAGAGAATCCAGACTTTAAGGTATTAAAATATATAGCTTATTTGAATATATATATATATATATATATATATATATACTGTGTATATATATATATATATATATATAGTATATATATATACACACGAGTAAATGTGCGAGGTCCATTTGCGGTAAATTTAATATTATTCATGGTGGAGTTGGTATTGGAGCTTTCAGCACACGTAAGAAGGTTCATAGCAGAAATGTTTGGAAATGTTTTGTTTGGTTTGGGGATAATATTTTCAGTGTCTTGAGTTATCAAGTAGTCTAAGTGTTCCAATCTTAGGTATTTAAATGCAGAAGTGTTAAATCCATTTTGGGATGTTCATGTTGACGAGGTTTCAGCAAACTTATATGAATTATTGAAAGTAAATGCATGTAAATTTACGGAATTGTAAGTAAACCTGATTTGTAATAAAAGTGCATTGTCGTTCATTTGGGCACTAGTAAAGTATATGTGACATTTCCAAGTTTTTTTTTTTCTTTATAAATACACCTTTTTCTCATTTAGAATTTGACCTTATGCCTGGCCGAATCTTATCTTATACTTGGTACTTTCATGATGTCTTACGAAACTTAATTACGTTAATATCTGGCTTTTATTCTATTTCCTTATCATCATTTTCATTTTCATTGACGGATGATTTTTATAAACGCATAGTTAATCAAATATTCCTAGTAATTATCTTCATCGACGAAATTTGTCATCCCAAAAACCAGTGTTTTAATCCATTTCTTTTGTTTAATTTCTTATCTTTTGCGTTATATGTATTCTATATTCGTCTCAAACTGAGAATTAAGCAATTATTATAGACCCAGCTCCCATCCCCTTCAAGTTTCACCTAATTAGCAAAGAAAGGCAGATCGTCCAACTTCTTCATCAGGAGGTCGTTTGAGTACAATAGGTTGTTCTGGCTTGATCTCTGATGTGGACGAGGCGGTAATGATGACAGCCAGGGTGGGTGATTAGAGTCGCCCGGCGTCCTTCTTGTGAAAGAGGAGGCAAAAGAATAGTTGTTATCCAATCGGACACCCGTTTCTAATTTGAATGTGTGACAAGACGGAGATGGTGCCCCAGATAACCTTGGGATAGTGTTGCTCTTATGTCTACATTTTTATTAGAGTCGTTTCGTATCTCTTATTTATCTGTGCATTGACTTTCCTATTATTGCTGAACTTTTTTTTTTTCCTTTTATAAGTGTTGCTATATTTATCATCTTGCTAAAATCAATCAATCAATCTTCTTGCTCATGTGTGGTTTTCTTATAGTTAGTTGTGGATACTACAGTCCATGAAACTAGCTAACCAACAAAAGACTATTAAGAAAAAAAAAAGTTTTTACTTTTTAAACAAAAATTTTAATTATAATGATTATTATCATAATGTCACCATACAAAGAGGTTACTGCAGCTTCCGGGACGCTGATCCTTACAACGATAGCCGGTCAAAACAACATTATTCTATCTATTGCTTTTTTGTTTTTTCCCTTAATATAACCTGAAGCTCCTCCGCTAATAACTTTGGTGGGTCGAACTTGTTTTTGGGGTGGAACCCCTGCCGAGGCTTAGTAATGGACTTAGTGTGTTGGGCATTTTTCCACTTCTTTTTTTCTTCCAAGTTCTTAGTCGGTCGCTAATTAAACTTAATTCTGGAATTAATTGGATGTTCTGTTTGGGAGATTACCTCGGGAGACAGACGACACAAGCTTACCTTCAGGGTGTCGGCTTGAGATGAGCAGCGACGCTGCTGCAGCTTCTTCGATGGTCTTTTAATAAACAGCTCCCCCCCCCCCCCCACAGCTCGCGCGCGCTCTCTCTCTCTCTCTCTCTCTCTCTCTCTCTCTCTCTCAGGTCAGTGACCTCTAAGTACTATGGATGTATTTGTATCTACATAAACATTTAGATTTTGAAGTAATTTAATAAACTTGTCATATGCAGCTTCTTTTAGTGAATGCAAACTTTCCTTGGAGTTTTATTGCATGGCTATAAACTGATTTGCCGGCTTAAGGATCTTGCGGGGTCGAGTGTCAGACCGGACGAAAGCGAACAGGTGGGTGCGTTCCTAAAAAATGAGTAAAATAAGTACCTCGTTGTTAAATAGAAGGAGATAAAAAGAAGAAAACAGACGTAATTGTCTAGCTCGGTCATGTAAACGGGGGAGCCTCGACGAGGCAATTCTCATCTTACGGGTGGAGAAACCATTCTAAAGATATTCTCTCTTCATCTGTCAGAGTCGAGTAACTACCAGGTAACATTTCATTGCTTAGGACAATTGAGTTATACTGGCTAGAGTTTTAGGGAACTCACCCTTATCATTTCCTCCTCGACCGGTTCGGAATTCGAACATGGTCGGCCAGTTATAGCTGGAGAGAGAGAGAGAGAGAGAGAGAGAGAGAGAGAGAGAGAGAGAGAGAGAGTTACTAGGAGTTACAAGGATTTTGGAAGTCTTAAAGACTTTTTAGTCTATACGCGGACACTCCACTTATTGTTTGGTTGAGCGATTTACTTTATTCAGAGTTCTTATGATCTTGTCTAACTTATTCTTGAACCCGTTTACCGTGTTACTGTTTACTACATCCGCTGGAAGTCTATTCCAAGTATTTTCTATTTTGTATGTGAAAAAAAATTACCACATTGAGAGAGAGAGAGAGAGAGAGAGAGAGAGAGAGAGAGAGAGAGGAGAGAGAGAGAGAGAGAGAGAGAGAGAGAGAGAGAGAGATGTGTGGTAGAGAGAGAGAGAGAGAGAGAGAGAGAGAGAGAGAGAATGTGTTAACGTTATAGATATATTTATTTCAGGTTTCTGTTTATCGTTGTAAAGTGTGAAAATCTGCATGGCTTTGAAACATTTAACTCATAAATATTCTTGCATATAAATTTTTTTCGATCTTGAATGGTATTGAAAATATTTTTGAAATAATACATTTGCTTTGAGGTTTCCCTGGTGCCTAAGCCTTTCTTATGGGCATTCACTTCTTTGAAAGCACACTGTTGAGTTATTATTATTATTATTATTAAATGCTAAGCTACAACCCTAGTTGGAAAAGCAAGATGCTATAAGCCCAGGGGCCCCAACAGGGAAAATAGCCCAGTGAGGAAAGGAAACAAGGAAAAATAAAATATTTTAAGAATAGTAATAACATTAAAATAAATATTTCCTATATAAACAATAAAAACGTCAACAAAACAAGAGGAAGATAAACTAGATAGAACAGTGTGCCCGAGTGTACCCTCATGCAAGAGAGCTCTAACCCAAGACAGTGGAGGACCATGGTACAGAGGCTATAGCACTACCCAAGACTAGAGAACAATGGTTTGATTTTGGAGTGTCCTTCTCCTAGAAGAGCTGCTTACCATAGTTTAAGAGTCTCTTCTACCCTCACCAAGAGGAAAGTAGCCACTGAACAATTACATTGCCAATGTTAACCCCTTGGGTGAAGAAGAATTGTTTGGGCATTTGGCTTTTTTCTACAAGTATGCCCAACAAAAATAACAACAGTAACAATAACAACAACAACAATATAATAATAATAATAATAATAATAATAATAATAATAATAATAATAATAATAATAATAATAATAATGATAATAATAATGAGCTGATAAAAGGGAAGGTTAATTATGATGTATGTTGCTCTCTTCCAACAATTAGATTTATTGGGTTGAAATTAGAAGCTTGTTAGCGGTCTCTGCCTTGGACTTATCAGCTTATTATGCACTCTTCCTTATCTCACGGGTGAATGTTCTAATACTTCCAGTTGACTGGCTGAGTTTTCCATTATAGCAAGAAGTCGCTAATGGAATTTCGGCTCAATATTCATTAGCATCCAAATTAACAGCCAAATGAACTTGCAAAAGACTTCAGAGCTAAGAATAAGCTGATCACTCTACATTTCCTTATATGTCTGACATTTCCTGCAATTGCTACTGTTTATACTGATGCTCGTAGTGACCTTAGGTACGTTAAATCTTTGGTGGTTGCTTTTCCTACTTGCTTGCAATTAGTATTTACCAAATTGTATTTACTTTTTATTCATGTATAAAAATTATAGCCATTACTCTGAGTATTTTAATTTCAAAGCTATAGGTTTTATGTCCGATTGTGACAAAAGCGTTGTTGATTGTGGCGTGTTCGAAATATTTGTCAGTGACGTCAGTGGTATCAGGTTGCTGGCATACAACCAAGTAAAAGAAATAATCTCTCTCTCTCTCTCTCTCTCTCTCTCTCTCTCTCTCTCTCTCTCTCGTAGCAACGTGTGTATTTATTCTCTATTGAAACTTGTAACCAATCTTACAAAGTCCTTCTCCTAATTTTATTCTGAGTACCCTCATAACATCTGACAGAACACAGTAGATGATAATTTAGAAAGAAGGTGTAAATCTTTAGAAAACCTTACGGTTTAAAGATGTATGTGTGAGCAGTGGTGTACAGTGCTCAAGAATGACATAGCGAGTAATGTATATTAGAAAACAGCGACCAAGGCTGTCTGTTGCCTTTAATTTGAACATTTTCCCCTCATAGAGATTTTAATCAGACTTAAGATTTGATGGAGTCTCATCAGCATAAAAAGATTAATGTAATATAGTGACACAATCGATTTGAAGGTAACGGGAATGAAAAATTTAATCCAGCTTAAGCAGTTGGAAAAGAGCTGATGTAAAAGAAGAATTAAAATCCAATTAAAAATTTTTAAGCATATATATATATATATATATATATATATATATATATATATATATATATATATATATATACTGTATATGTGTGTGTTTGTGTATAAATCATATATGTATATGTATATATATATATTTATATATATACTTTATATTTATTATGTATATGTTTGTGAAATACAAACTATTTTATGTGATATCAATAGCAAAGAAACTATTAGCAATATAGCCATTTAGATGACAGGGCTACATTGTAGTTTCTCTTTCTCTGTTTAACTCCAACCACCCTGGCTATTGTTCAACGCAGTAGATATTTCGTAATTAACTTTAATCGACATTTTAAAGATGTTATTGCCGTTTGTTTCATGGCTTCCACAAGCTCCTTCCCTCACCTGCCTTCCCTCCGCGTCCTACTCATTTTAAGCATGTACATTACATTATCTTTGGAGCCTTTTAAAGTCTGTATCATCAGCTGATTTATACTGGCCGTGCAGAACGAATGGGGAGGGATGGAGCAGCGGCCGGCCGGCCACCTACTGGCTGGAAAGCACTCGAATCTCTCTGTTGATTATGCATTAATATGCGTGGCCTTTTTAACGTGATTTATTTGTGCCCGAGTAATCGGCCTGACTTCTGGGGTCATGGCGGGAGACCAGAAGCGATGGCCCTGTTTTGCATATTGTGTTCAGATGACCTGGGACGATGGGGTACTGGAATGGGGAGGGGTGGTGGAAGGTAAGAGAGTTCCAGACTTTTTCTGGCATGCTTTAAAGCCTCAAATATATGGCTTTCCTTTATGACAATTCCTCTGGTATCCTATATGCTGTAAATCTCGCCGTTTCCTTAGGGATAGGCTAAATTTGTTTGTGATATTTTGGAAATTTAGTTAGCTTTTATTCATGACGTATGTTTTCATGACCATGCCCTGATTCTTGCCACTAATTGTCCCTATGTTTTTATTATTAGTTGAAAAAATTACAATGTTAGAATATTATTTTTTGATTTAGCGGCTTTTCTTAACTAATAGTTAAAGTTTCAATTGTATTTTGTTTAAAGAAATATAAAGGCCATTAAATTATGAAGAAAGTAACTGTGTTTCTGAGAATCGTCAGTATTTTCCTTAATGTTATACATGCTATTATCATTTGTTGAATATGATTAACAACATGGTAAAGATAGAGATTATATACGTATTAGTTCCCTAATTTAAATACTGGCTTTTGAAGTTTAAGTTCTTTCACATTCTACTCTCGAATGTATCAAAACATTTAAGAAAAAATATTTGCTTATGATTTGAGTTACAGTATTTGACCATCGTTGGAGGAGGTAATTGTAGAAAAATCGTACACAGTATTTATTATTATTATTATTATTATTATTATTATTATTATTGTTATTATTTGTAATAGAAGCAGAATTAGCTGTTCATTGTTAGTTATTGAAATATTTTAAGGTTAAATACGGTAGCTGCTAAGCTCTGCCATTCCTCTGCTCTCTGTTGCAATATTTTTTTATACACAAGGTCATTCTCTTTCTTGGGATGAACCATATTTATACGGGCCTAGAAAATGTGTTGCAGTGAATGTATTCTTTTAAGCT
>NC_090761.1:45803677-45808147 GCF_036898095.1 Palaemon carinicauda
ACTTCGGGATTTAGACTTGCCCTATTCGTATGAATTCTTAAATTTAATTTTTTTATAGTTCTTTATGCCAGATTATTGTTATATGCAGGGTCCCATAAATTGTATCGCTACGTTGGGACGTATGTTCCCGTTGTATTTTATGGTGCATGAACTGCAGTTCATGATCTGCAGCATTATTTATTTTGAAACCCATTAAGTCATTAGATAGTAATGTTAAACGAGCGTAATCATTAATCATTATTAATTACGAGCCAAATTTATATTTCTTTACTGTAGAAATTACATAAACTTTTTTTTTTCTTTTTTATTTTTTTAAAAAGAGGGGGATGAGCGAGGCAGGTTGTGAGATGAATTATAATCCTTTAAGTAGAAGTAGAAGCCGAGAAACAGCGGTACCTGCCCAAGAAAGGGGTGTCGGTCGTGGCGCAGGTGACTAGGTGTCTTTCGTCACGCAAGCACTTAAAAGGAGGCTTGCGAGGAGGCGCATTATGCACAGCAGATTAAAGAAGCAATGAATAATTACGCCTAATGGCAGGGAAGCAGAGACAACGGCAATCAAAGATGCTTCTCCTTCCCTTTTATAGCAACCGGCTGAAAGGGGCTTTTGCCCATTGCAGGAACGACAAATGAGAGAGAGAGAGAGAGGAGAGAGAGAGAGAGAGAGAGAGAGAGAGAGGGGGGGGGCTCCCGTGGTTAGAAAATCTCTTTTGTAGGATGGATAGTTAAGAGACTTTCCAAGCAATGGTTATACTTAATTGTAAAAACGAGGTGGAACATGTAATCTTCATTACGACACATACGCACATACACATTGCTAGAGAGAGAAGAGTGAGAGAGAGAGAGAGAGAGAGAGAGAGAGAGAGAGAGGGGTGTTAGTTAGCATTTCCCAAGTTGCCACTGCGCTATATGTTAAAGCTGGAATGACTTATCGTTCCACATGCGGAGGAATGAGCTAATAGTTGGGTTCATGCATTCCATTATGCAGTAAATGTGCCGAGGAGTAAAGATGGTAGAAATGTGATGGCTCGTTTTGGGAAAAAAAATCTTTTAGCAGATGTATTTCGTTCATTTGTTTTCAACCTAAGTGTTCCTGTCAAAGAGAGAGTCTTCGGGTTAAGATATAATGATCTGTGAATATTAGCAAAGCATTCACTCCAGGAGCTGAAAAAAAGCTAAATACTCTAAATAAAGGAAGGCTGCACATTTGAGAGTGAATATTTTTAAAACCTTAGCAGTAGAATTTAAAAATATATAGTTGTTTCAGAGTAATGATTGCCGTTTCTTATAGTCAACCAACATACATATATTTATATTACATTATTATCCGTAAGAAACTGACTGACAGATCTGTGATTCAAATGAAAATGTAAATTTTATGGAAAATATAAGATGTCAAGAGACATTCAGAATAAAATTCCTTATTTGGTTAAACGAGGTGATTCTTCAACGTCTCTTGAAATCGTCTTATCAGCTGATTTAATGCAGTTTCATTCCAGATCAGACACTCTCTCTCTCTCTCTCTCTCTCTCTCTCTCTCTCTCTCTCTCTCATTTATAAGGGTCTTATATTCAATGAAATTAATCTGTGAATGGTAAAATCATAAACGAAATAAAGATAAAAAAAATTGGGTTGCGCTGATTTAAAACAAGACCGCTGTCACTAATACATTTTTATCTTGCTGCAATATCGTCGTCAAAACTTACATACAGAAAAAAATCATCTTTTTTTAAGTCCTTTTATTTGTATTAACTAAGCTGAAAAAACGCATTGGAGTGATAAAGTATGCTCAGAACAGTGAATATAAATACAGCTTGAAAATTCTTTTTGAAAAGGCTGTGTTGTAAAGTTTCCCAACTGCCATCCTCATTGTGGTCAATGTCATTCTGAAACCCGTGATTGATTCTTTTAAAACGGTGGAGGGAGGAAAAAAAGTTTGCGTGTTTTAACGACTGGGTACGAATATTAATGAGATGTTCGTTCGAAACAACTGCCTACATACCCAGGAGCACGTACCACACGAAACATTTGTAACCGGGGTCATTGTAGTAGCATCAGTAGCCATAGAAGCCGATCAGGTACTGTAATTAATCTAGTAGTCAGGAGGAGAAATGTCTGAACTGAAGTAGCCGTTCGGCTTCCATATTGCATCCCATAGCGGGTTTTCAACGCGTGTAGTATTTTTTGTTTGTTTGAGTTTGTTTGTTTAAGGACTTCGAGAGCAGTCGGGACTTGTTCCCAATCAGTTGTATATTTTGGAAGATGGGCAGTTCATTGCCTATTCATCGGGATGCTTCGTTGCCAAAAGAGGTGGACGGCCTTACAAAACAGGACCTGGTTAGTCTCCTTACGCGGTCCTCTTCCCTGTTCTATTAATAACTGAACTATTACTTCACGATGATCTCTTAGGCCGCGCCCATTGTTTTAAGAAATAATTTTATACTTAATTTTTAGTTGTTGCATGTTCTCTGCCGCTTCTCTCATCAGTTGAAAGTGTCGAAGCGTTTATTGGATATATCGATCTGTGCCTTAATGGCTTGTTGTCAAAGATGATGTTTCGATGATATAGAATGGTAATCACATTAATGTTCACTTTGACCCCTTGTAAGTTGAATATTTTTGAAATCGTTCCAAATACGATTTGTTTGCAGTCGGTAACATTTTTCTTACGCTGTGTTTGAGAATCTAGCTTGATTTTGTTCCATGTCCTTTTGACACCTACTGTAGGTTTATTAATTGGAATTGGCAATGGAATTTCATGTATCCTTATTTATAATTATTATATATGGAAGAAAAGTAAGAAGAAAAAAAATCCCTTTTCGGGTAAAATCTTAGTTTATTATTATTATTATTATTATTATTATTATTATTATTATTATTATTATCACCATCTTCTGTATATAATGTATGTGATAGAAATTCTTATCTTTATCCTTTTTTGAGTTTCAGAATGGTCTCGTGATCCATCATATATTACGATGTTTCTAGAACCCGATACCAACGCCACCTTCCAGGAAATTAGTAACTAGTGGCCCCCCTCTCTCTCTCTCTCTCTCTCTCTCTCTCTCTCTCGCTCTCTCTCTCTCTCTCTCTCTCCCACATTGTGTTTTAATGTCACTTCAGTTCCCTTATGTTTAAGAACGTTTGTGCAAAATATAGATGAGGATATGATATTTGATGTTTATTGGTGTTCTGTTATTATTTTTACCGTGAAAAGTAACGAGGATCTTGAATGAATTGATACTAAAGCAGTGTCTGTATAATCAACGTCCTCTCAAGAAGCGAATTCTCACTTGAAAATACGTAAAGTTATTCAGTCAGAAAAGTTGTAGTCCTTATAATCGTCTCCTTTTTTCCTTATCAATATAGAGTGCATGTGTATACAAGTTTCTGTTTAACATTTCCGTGAAGGATTATGCTGAGATATAAATGCCTGTTTTATCTCACCCGAAATCACTATTTATACTGAACAATGAATAAAGATAAAAAAAGTGAAGTGAATAGAGAGCAAATCGAGGATAAGCCAAGTTAGTGGAAGCCTTCGCCGTTTGCCCTTTGAAGGCGAGGTAGTTTTTGCTCGTCTTTTATGCTTTTAACTAATTTTCCATGGACATTCCATTCACAGCAGTGCCATAATTAACTTTAGCCTGAGCGGGCCATTTTCACCCTAAGGACGGCTTATAGTCTCTTTTATGTGTCAATTATAAAGCCGTATCGCCTGACTGTTCCACCTGGCCTAGCTGGTTGCTTCTGTCGCTCCAACTAAAGGAAGTCTTGTGAGGGGGAACTACTTACTTGCCAGCCAAGACGAATACAGGTACTGCTGTGACCAGGTCATTGTTCTCTCTCTCTCTCTCTCTCTCTCTCTCTCTCTGGTTGTGTTATTAAAATACTTTGCATCCTGCAGTTCATTTTACTGTTACTATTTTAGCAAATTGTAAGCCTTCTTTAAAATTGTATTGATGTTCAGATCTTACATATGTAGTATAGTTTTTACCTATATTGTTTTCATGTATAAGTTCATGTACGTGGCACGGCAAGCATGCACTTGGATCGCTGACAGATTCTAATCTTGCTTGCTTCCTCATAAATTTTCAAGATGGCTGACTGGTTGTCCTTGTCATATTTTTTGTTAGAAACTATGTTGCACTGGCAGCAGCAGGTAGAATTCTATGCTCATAATGACGTCATTAAACATTTTGATAGAATTCGGGGAAAGTTCTTTGAAGGAGCAAAGAATATTTGTCCTATAAAGAGAAAACTTGATATTAAATAAACCTCTCTCTCTCTCTCTCTCTCTCTCTCTCTCTCTCTCTCTCTCTTAGCATGTCGAGCCAATGCTAAGATTGCCTATAGAGATTTTTTTTTGATAAAATATTGTCTTAAAAATTCCAAATAAATCTACAGCAACTTTCTTAATAACGAACGAAAAATAATGGTAATCTAAAAGAGCAATATACTAAAATTTGCATG
>NC_090761.1:45808647-45818647 GCF_036898095.1 Palaemon carinicauda
AAAAACCCATTGAGAAGACATCTGCCATGTTTTACTGTGCCGAGGTCAGTAATCCTGATTTTGTCCCTTTCAACTTTACTTATTGATTCGTACAACCTCCTCTTTCTAACGAAATATATGCATAATTTTCCGAGAGGTATACGTGAATATCTCTCACACACCTCTCTCTCTCTCTCTCTCTCTCTCTCTCTCTCTCTCTCCTCTCTCTCCTCTCTCTCTCTCTCTCTCTCTCTCTCTCTCTCATTTGTAGAGTAAATAACACGTTCATAACATTCTTTCATTCACTAATATATGCATAAAAACATATGTATCACCTTACTATGAACAATGCGTAGTCTTTTACTCTAGACACTTGAATAAGGTGAGTAATGTTGGGTAGAGTATCGAGTTCCTCAGTTCATAGAAGGGTAAGCGTCCTGTAGGACAACAGTTTCTGACGGTAGGCGTAACTCAGCCTAGCTTGTTTTTGTCGGGGAGCTAGTGATAAGGGGGCAAGAGACTAAGGGAATCCTTAAGTTGAGGCTGTTCTAACTTATGTCCCTGACGTCTGTGTGACGTCCGCATATATCCAGATTACGTATTCGATGTCATCTTTACGACTTCACTTCGGTTGAGGAGTCAGTTTGGCTGGAAGTAATTTATTTAGAACAAAGTATACTCATGGGTATATTACTGTTTTTTTTATATCGTATTTCTCTAAAAATATGAAGCTTTATTAGATGTTCAAAGCTTCTCAGACTTTGAGTCATTAGGCTCTGAAAAAAAAAATGCTGTAAATTTCGATAAATGTAAGATTGAAATGGTAAAGCAAATTTATTTCTGCGTATATTTTTTTTTTTGTCAACAAAATATTTGGTTTTCCTTTGCATAGTTATTTCATGGCAAGAGCTACATATGGCCATAGGTCTTGCAGTTGGGAAAAAATCAAATTGCCAGTTGTTTTTACTTCTTTTTACTTCATAACCCGGTATCGAACATCCCAGTTCCATCACATTTCCAGGTATTGAGGCACCTATTTTTATCAAACATGTGGAAAAATTGCCTTATATTCATATGATAAATAATATACATTCTTATTAAAGAGAGAGAGAGGAGAGACGATCAATTTTTTACACCCACTGTGTTCTTGGATTTATTAAAGGTCAATGAAAGTTGACAGTCTCTCTTTCTGCTATTTTAAACTTTTTGGAGTCATGAGAGTAAAATGTTTGCTTTGCAGCAGTATTTTTTCAGTATTAATTTATGGCATTTTTGTTAGACGTTTCCACTTTGGTAAATTTGAAGATTCCCTTGTGATCTATGGTGATTATATTTATTCAGGAAAATATTTCGTTGTCGTACTTTGGTTATCACTTAGGTATGTGGTGAAAAGTTCACCCATAATTAAAAAAAGAGAATTTTCCATTTTTACTGAAATATTGAAATAAGCAGTGCCTCAGCCGTTGAGCATTCGTCCAATAATTACTTTTGTATATGTAAGTCTCTTAAGTCTATTTTCTACAGAAATACCTTTCTTCCAGTATTGCGAGATTTTATTTCCTAGTTGCAAGTTAATTAGCAATTTATTGTTCGTTTCAGTAGTATCTTAGGATGAATTTTTTTTTCTTTGTATCTTATGCTGAAAATTTGGGCATTTTTTTAATGAAATTCTTTTAGTAAATCAAATTCATTAATGGAGTTTATCATGTCAAAATACTTTGTTTTGAAATAGAAGAATGGGGGAGGATATAGTAATTTGCTAGATAAATGAATAGAAAGGAAGAGAAAGTCAGCTTCAGAGCAGTGAGAAGAAATCACAATGCCGGATAGAGTTTCAGAGGAATCAGTAGATAAAAGTAGATTGTCATTAATGTATTCAGTACTCTGATATCTATCTACCATCTGACGCAATAAAAATGTTTACATAGGTATAACCTTTCTTTCAGTTGCCAAGCACTGCTGTATATTTTAATGTGAAATACGAGTGTCAATCCGGGAGCGAATACAATCATTGTCATGATTATTACTTTAGTGCTGTCTGTTGTTTTTACCCAAGGAATGTATAAATGGTTTTGTTGTAATGTAAACTTATTATTGATTTTATCATAAGGTTTATATTATCCTTTGATTAGGCCTCAAGTAATGTATGAAAACCTTAATTTCATGTGTAGATTCTGATAACAGGATTTTATGATTTAATTGGAGCGGTAATTTGACATATTAATTAGCACTAATCACTTGCAAGATTCACTTTGAGAAGGTTTCTTAAAGGCAATATTTTTTACCAAATTTCTAATGTTTCATCATCATCATCATCATCTCCTCCTACGCCTATTGATGCAAAGGGGCCTCGGTTAGATTTCGCCAGTCGTCTCTATCTTAAGATTTTAATTCAATACTTCTCCATTCATCATCTCTTACTTCGCGCTTCATAGTCCTCATCCATGTAGGCCTGGGTCTTCCAACTCTTCTAGTTCCTTGTGGAGCCCAGCTGAACGTTTGATGAACTAATCTCTCTTGGGGAGTGCGAAGAGCATGCCCAAACCATCTCCATCTACCCTCATTCTAATGTTTCAGTAGTTCTTAATTGCAATAAATCTACAGTAATTACATCCTTGTTTATGAAAATTATCAGGTAATTCCTAATATTATTACCCATTTTATTCCTTGCATATAGTTAAGCATTTAGCCCATATAGTTTGTAAGTTTCGTCAACTGCTATGGATTATAGCTTAGTATGCCAGAAAGAAAGAAAGAAAAATATGCTCTTTCTGGCTATACACTATCCTACCATAATTAATAACGGGAAGGCTCGATGAGGTAATCGTAAGACCCCACATAGTTGCAACCATTCATCAGGGATTTATCCCATATTTATGAGTCTCTCATTAAAGGAAAAAAAAGAATGAAAACCATCAAATCTTTGTATATGGTTTCAATGACGTGTTTTCACTTTCTACAGAGATAAATGCAGATAGACAAAGACTACTTTGAAGAGAAATGGCGGGAATCCTTAAGTTCTCACTTGAATAGAAATTTTACGACTCGTGCGAAAGGGGGGGAGAGAAAATAAAGCCTTTTTATCTGCAGAGCCTTAAACGTTGCAGCTTTAAACGCTGCCGAAACGTTTCGCATTACCGTAATATTCAAATGAGTTTAATAAATTGCGTTAAGGAGGCAGCGTTAATGGATCGGGCTCTGGGAAATCGATCGTAAATCCCTCATCCTGGCTCACAAGCAGTACCCTGTTAGTGCCCGGCTTGTCTCTCCCTGGTTCACCCCCTCCCCCCCCCCCCCCCCCTTTTTCCTGTTCGCCCCCCTCTCCCCCTCCTCCTGTTCCCATACTAAACCCTTAATTAAATGGAAGTGACTCTTGAGCGATAGGCAGTAAATGGCATGTACATGAAGGTTTCGGAGAGAGGCTTTTCTCTTCTGGGGGATTTATTACTAGAGGCCTTGTTCAGAAGAGGGAATTTCTTTCCTCTATTATCGCATTGTTATTGTTACTTTTGTTATCGTCGTCGTGGTTATTATTGCTTTTGTTCTTTTTTTTTTCTTGAAAGTTATTATTATTAATATTATTATTATTATTATTATTATTATTATTATAAAATATTTACTAATATTATGACTGATCCTGCTCCCACCACAGAGGATCATTGATCTGACCTACTTTATTACGGACTCGGCATGCCATACACTTGCAATGAGTTGAGAAAAGGCTTACTTGCAAACTATTGATTTAAAAGTAATCCCGACATGCTAATTATATTTTTTGTGGTAGTAGATAATTTGCCCAATAATTACGAAACGGGTGTAGAATTGCTGCGAATTTTTAAATATGCTTCGAAAATAGGCAGCTCTTGTAGATTTTTCTTGGTTTTTATAAACTGCTCTTACGGCAACGATCATGATGGATATTATATTACCTTTTAAAATCTTTCTGTGAACTTGATAATTTGAATTACTTAAATATTGGATCGAAAATATACTTTTGTTATGGAACCCAAAAGTGGGGTTTTCCTTCCAATCGGATTTCATGGCCGATGGTGTATAAAGGAACCTCAAATTCTGAAATTTGATGATCACCATAAAGAAGTCTAATTACGTAATTTATCATGATCAGACTTGAGACCCAGACTCCAACTTACTCAGGACCATCATGGATATTGGTAGTCTCACATATGTTTATGTGACTCTGATTTATTAATGTAAAACTATACTTCTGAAAAGACTTCCTTATGTCATGCAGGCTATGAAAGATAAACCAAACCATTATTATTATTATTATTATTATTATTATTATTATTATTATTATTATTATTACTTGCCAAGCTATAACCCTAGTTGGAAAAGCAAGATGCTATAAGCCGAAGGGCTCCAGCAGGGAAAATAGCCTAGTGAGGAAAGGAAAAGGGAAAATAAAATATTCTAAGAAGAATAACATTAAAATAAATATCTCCTATATAGACTATTCAAACTTTAACAAAACAAGAGAAAGAGAAACAAGATAGTATAGTGTGCTCGAGTGTCCTCTCAAGCAAGAGAACTCTAACCCAAGGCAGTGGAAGACCATGGTACAGAGGCTACGGCGCTACCCAAGAAGAGAGAACAATGGTTTGATTTTGGAGTGTCTTTCTCCTAGAAGCGCTGCCTACCATAGCTAAAGAGTCTCTTCTACCCTTACCAAGAGGAAAGTGGCCACTGAACATTTACAGTGCAGTAACCCCTTGAGTGAAGAAGAATTGTTTGGTAATCTCAGTGTTGTCAGGTGTATAAGGACAGAGGAGAAAATGTAAAGAATAGGCCAGACTATTCAGTGTGTGTGTGTGTGTGTGTGTGTGTAGGCAAAGGGAAAATCAACCGTAACAAGAGAGAAGGCTACAATGTAGTACTGTAATAACCAGTCAAAAGACCCCATAACTCTCTAGCGGTAGTATAATTTTCTTATACCAAAGTTTTTAATGATACGGGAAATTTCATGAAAATCTGAATTCTAATTATATTTTTTTCAAGGAGAAAAGAATAATCCTATTTAACTTTAAGAAGTTCTATATATCCTAACACCAAACCAAGAAAAGTCACCATTGTGGGAAATGTATAGACAGTGTAGTTTGTAGATGGTTACTGTATAGTTTTCATAGTTTTTCTGTTCATTATGGGTTTTATCCTTTTTTTCATCGTTTTTTTTTTACATTGACTTTTAAATGTATATATCTTGTAATTTTGTAATTTTGTCTTTAATGGATTTTGGTCATAATTATAATTTGAATCTTAATCTTTCAAAATTATATATATATATATATATATATATATATATATATATATATATATAAACCTATTAATTGTTGAATTGAGGACCTAAAAAAGAACTTGGAGCTAGCAACACCACCCCTAAGGACATCTGAAGACAACTCTTCTGGAAGGTAAAAAGTGGAAGGCGAAAAAGTCTCTCTCTCTCTCTCTCTCTCTCTCTCTCTCTCTCTCTCTCTCTCTCTCTCTCTCTCTCTCTCTCTCTCTATATATATATATATATATATATATATATATATTGACAGGCAATAGATGAACATTAAGAATAACAGAATAGGTACCAAGAGATTGCAAAAGAAGCAGGGGAAGGAAGAGAAGACGACGAACTAACAAGGTTTGCGGGTGTGGACTGTCATAGAGAAGCCATGAACAGATGCAAGTGGAAGGACATGTCTGAGGCCTTTGGTCTACAGTGTACTGGCAACGACTCATGATGATAATTATATATATATATATATATATATATATATATATATATATATATATATATATTCATATATATATATATATATATATATATATATATATATATATATATTCATGCGTATAAGTTTGGTTGAAGAACAGTTATGTTAGCTGTAAAAAAGTACTTTGTAAATATTTGGCATTCAGTTAATTAAAAATCTATCTATTTTGTTTAACTGGAAAAGCTTTGGGCAACAAGGAGAGCGCCGTGGGCTGAAGAGTATTAGTAAGGGAAGCAGTAATGCAGTCACTCGAGACAGGTCTTTTGTGATAGCCCTCGAAAGGTAAAAGAGATAATAGCAGGATTTAGTATCTGTAGATAAGAGATAGATTGGAGGTAAATCTAATGTAGACAATGTAGGGATTGAATCACCTGCTCGGTTTAAGAGACAGCAGCGGTTCAATAGAAAGAATAGGGCGAATGGTTCCGCGTATTCTTTATCTAGGGATGGTGTAGAAGAATGGAAAAGCCAGAATCATGTATGTATGTATGTATGTTTTTCAAGCGTATGCTGAAGACCACACGCTGGCTTAGTTTTATGATTTATAAAGAATAGTAGATTTTTAATTGATATTGTGTAAATGTTATAAATGGTTCATGCTACAGGAGTTAGGTGTTTATAGCGCGTTTTGCTGTTAGGAATTAGTTTTTGAGTTTAAAAGCCAAAAATCCCTTTGTATTTCCAAAGTCGTTGTGATCTTTCTCAAGGATTCTGATAACTCCATTAATATGGCTAATTAACCTTGATTGTGATTACACCTCTATAAATTGCTTGCTTGTTAGATTGCTCCAAACCAATGCTGGAACGCGGGCTCTTGTGTTGGCTGCCCGTAAACCTCTTAAATGAACTTTAGGTAACGAGACTGTGGATGATGTCAACTGGCTTATGGTAATCAGTATCCTTCGATTTCCTCAAGCTCCAATAGAAACGCACAAATCTTCTTGAAAATGAACACCGACCTCTTTCCCAATGGCCTCGGTTTTAATTATTATTATGTCAGTATCTTAAAGGCGTTACGTTACTTATATCTCAATGCTTCTGATCTAGTTAAAGTTGACTTCAGGAATTCCGGTATACATCACGATAAACAAAGGAGCTATCTGACAACTCCACAATAATACTGGAAGTATGTCTGTGTGACAAAAGGAAAGTTTACCTAATGTCAGTAATATTAACCAATTAACAATAACGTTCTAGGTACAATGTGTACTGCATTTGATAAGAAACACCCTAGTCTTATAGTTGAGAGAATATCTACTCGTAGCAACGTAGTGATGTCTCTCAATGTTTCCTTAACTTGTTGGGATGTACTGAAATTCATGGAACCAACTGTACCTTCACTCTGCATTCTCATAAAGGGGACAGAGGTGAGAGTCTAGACCCCGCCTAGACATCGACAAGTCCAACGCTCTGCAGCATATTGTTAAAGATTTTGTTATAGTTAAAAGTTTTGCTCGTTACATGTAAATCTTTGGTGTTAAATACAAGTGAAATAAACACATCGATAAACAATTTATTTTATAATGTAAAATTAGTTTAGCTTTGTATGTTGAAGGTAGTCTGAATTTTGTTTGAAATATTTAGGACATAATTGAACAAGAGGTACTGCATTGAGTGAGTGTCAAGAGAAGCTTTATTTGTTTTAACATTACATATATATATATATATATATATATATATATATATATATATATATATATATATGATAAATTTTGCACATTTAGACGTGTTTTTCATATCCTGAGGTCGTTAAGAGAATCCAGACATTGATGCTTCAAAAAAGAAAAATAATGGCTTACTTGATATATATATATATATATATATATATATATATATATATATATATATATATATATATATATATATATATATATATATATATATATACTGTATATTACTCGTGGTTAAATGAACCCTTTGGTACTCTGCAAAACCGTTCCCTGTTTATTTCCATCCGGGATTGGTTAGAGGTTTCCAGTATATTTTCTCTTATTGTTTCGTTTGGTTTTGAGCTTCCTTCGTGTTGATTCAAGAAGTAAGAGCCGAGTTAACAGTCGAGAGGGGGAGGTGTGTCTGTTGTGAACGAGTGGGAGGAGCGGAGTAGTGTGCAAGGGTGAGTTTAGATGCTGAGGCGGGTTGGAAAAGCAGGTATGAGAGCAACCCTCGACTCACGACTCCAAAACACAGCTATTGAGGCCGACCCGATCGTAAAATTGCATTACAATGCCACACCTCAGATGAAAGACCGCCGGGGGAAGGGGTGAAGGGAAGGATTCAATTGTAATCATGATTTACACTAGGGGTGTCCATGATGGCTGCCTGCTGTGAGGTCGGGGGACTGGGGAGACGACACCTGTTTGAGTTATCTTTTATTTGTTTACTCTTTCACCGGAGGGAGAGAAAGAGAGGGAAATGCTTTTCAAGTTCTTGGTGGCACTTTGCCATATTTTTATCTTGCGCATTTGTGAGACTTCTACTGTGATTTATCAACGACAATTAACGTCATCTGTTCTTCGCCATGATATTCCCTTCCTTAGTACTGAGGGTCTTCGAGCTCGAGTTGTTTTTGTCTGGTTTTCTTTCCGGTAATGTTGCGATATAGGGAACAAAAAATTTTGATAACGAAATTATTATGATAATGTATATGTGCTTCTTGACGATTGCGTAATTACCTTCACTTTTATTAAAACATTGAAATAATAGCAATGCAATGCAATTCGACATTGATTTTACATCTTTTATGTAATTTATTTTTGCTGACGATTTTGCTTGCTCAATTTGAGAACGTTTCTGAGAACACATCTCTTCAACTTTTGGTTAACGTATTTGAAATAACTCGATGATTACAAATATGGTGGTTATTTTGATTCAGATCCTCCTTTTTTAAGGATTTAAAGTGAGTTTTTTTTTTCTGGAATTGTTATGTTCCCAATCACTTATTGTATGTGATGTAATAACCGATACCGGTTAGTTTATCTAAAATCCAGCCTAGTTAAATATTGAATAGAGTGCCTTATCTGTGTTTCAACTAAATATATAAGTTGCAGTCTGAAATTCAAGTACAAAGAGGACTCCGTAAAGTTTTGAAAGGCCAATAATTAAGGCTTTATATTGTGAAGAATTGAGGGAAAATATTTTGAAAGTATTGGTAGAATTCCACACGATAAGTGACACCCAATATTTTTTTTATTTTTTTTTATCTTTTTATTACTACCTAAGGATAAAAGTGAACTAGTAAAGAGTCTTTTCCTTAATTAGCGCCTTTTTTCTTCAAATATATTCATATGAATTGAGAGGAAAGTTTCAAACTAATGATTACTTTGTAATTAAAAAGTGTTGGGGTTAATACGTTAATGTTACACTGGAGAGCGTTTCAAGGGAGAGCGCCATACACAAGATAACTACCTATGGTGTATTGATATCACTTTGATGAAAGTTACACAGAAATTTTCGAATGTTATTATCTTCATTTTAGTGTCTAGACTTAGCTTTTTCCTTTCATGTTTCCTAAGCTGTAAATTATTAATTATTGAGTACACCTCCCCAAGGGAGATTATTTCACCAAACGTTCGTTCAGCTGGGTTTCACAAGGAACTAGAAGAGTTGGAAGACCCAGGTTTACATGTCTTAGGACTATGAAGCGCGAAGTAGGAGAGGAGGATTGGAGAAGTATTGAATTAAAAGCATAAGATCGAGACGACTGGCGAAATCTAACTGTGGTTCTTTGCGTCAATAGGCGTAGGAGATGATGATGATGATGATGATGATGAGGAGTACACCTATTCTTAGAACAACATGCTAACACTTAAAACTTCAAGTCTGTGTTTCACTCTAAATTTTGATGAGGGTAGTAATTTTTTAATTTGCCAAATTATCTCTCACACAAACTATTGTACCAAGGATATTTTTGCTTTTATCGCACCAATTAGCGCCACTGTGACGATGTTCATGGTACATTTTCCATTTCTTGGAAAAATCACAGCCCAAAATTAACTAGTCAGTCTTTTTCTTTTATACCTTTACAGCTGCGTTCCGCCCACCATAATTCTTTCAGGTGTTTTTTTATCCTCGTTTCTTCAGAAATCCAATTTCTTCGTACAAGGTCCAGAATGACTTCCTTTTGTGGGGAAATTATCATGGTTCCCTTAAGAAGAAAGGGCGAACAATAATTTAATGACCCTAAGGTGGATTAAGCGAATAAGTTAATCAGGAATTAGTAGAACTAAATCCTATGTTTTGGG